>NC_135964.1:46429420-46659420 GCF_053455715.1 Rhinoraja longicauda | reverse complement strand
TTCCGGACATTATTTTGCAATAACTCAGATCACAAGTTTGTATTCACTAAATGTTAAGATTAAAGCAGATGAGCTGTAAAACACCTGTAAATGATGTACTACAGCATGTCTAACCAGAACGCAGGTCAGCAGTTCCATACATTTCAGCCCATTAAATAAAAATAAGGAAATTTAAATTGTAGGTAGAGATGTAGGAGCATTATATATCATCGTTGAATTGAAATGCAAGGTTCACGTTTTATTGTGGAGATAGAGAAAGGGGGGTGCAAAAGTAGGGAGTTGCCGACTTCGGTGAAACAAAATAAAAAGATTAATTGGAATGTAATTTGTGTGAAAAGGTGTACAGGGCACGGATTCCTAAATTGCATTCAGGAGAACCTTGTTTTTTGTTGCGGTTCGTAGCAAACTCTTTCCCAAATCGACCCTGGCTACAAAGAATTTGAGAACTTCTCATCACACACAGCGACATTTCAACCCGGAGAGAGATAAAACGGAATAATTTCTGAGCGCCTAGTTTAACTCTGGTGATGGATAATAATCAGAATCATTCGAAATGGGCTGTTTTATCCCGTTAGTCCGCATGGATATGCTAAGATATGATTCAATCTGCCTGGTGATTTTTAAGCGGGGGGGGATAATGGGGAGAATAGATTTGTTTCGGTCAACAAGGATTTTGACTTGCAACTAGCAGTTCAAATAATGTAAGGTCGGAGAATCCAAGGAAGAAGGGAAAATTGAATTTAAAACTGGTTCAGTGAAAGTAAACAAATTATATTTTTGGCTTTGAAATGCTGTTAGCAGTTGGATTCCATAATACTGAGTTCAGTACTCAGGCCTTGCTTTTTTGTCACATATATTCATGATTTTACATTTAAGAGTAACGAACGTGATAATTGTAACCAATCTAAATCAGTGTCAGTTGATTAGAAAAGTAGTTAGTTGTGTGGTTGACAAAGAGGAGAAAGGTTTTTATCTTTCAGGAAAATGACGATAGTCTGGTGAATTGGGCGAAAAAGGGCCAAGTGGAATTCAGTTTGGTGACATGTGCCTTACTGTGAACTCATCGACCTGAAACTCATCGACCTGAAACTACGACTCTTGCTTCTCTCTCCACAGATACTGCTTGGCCTGTTGAGTGTTTCCATCATTTCCTGCTTTAATTTCAAATGTCTGGCATTTACAGTTTGATGTTTTTATATTACAAATTAGTTGAGTTTATACGAACAGGTATGGGGGACGCGGAGGGGTGGGGAGGTCTTTCAACGTAAGCCCTCCAATCCGTAAAAAGCAGCAAGGGAGGTTAATTACGTTGATAAAAAGACGAATGAGATATTTTATTTTCTATATAAGATTATTTTAGAAGTTTCTATATATAGAGATGGATCACATGTCATTGCCGATCAATTTGTCCCTCTTGGCAAGTCCCATTTGTCTGCATTTGGCTCATATCTATCTAAACCCTTCCTAGGTAGACACAAAATGCTGGAGTAACTCAGCTGGGCAGGCAACACCTCTGGAGAGAAGGAATGGGTGACGTTTCGGGTCGAGACCTTTCTGCAGATTTAGACCAGCATCTGCAGTTCCATCCGAAACCCTTCCTATCCAGATATCTGTCCAAATGTCTGTTGAACTCGCTTATATAGCTTCCTCTGGTAGTTCGTTAGAGATAAGGATCACATTCTGAGGGACAAATTTGCCTTGGGGTCCCTTTATACCCCCCCCCCCCCCCCCCGCCCCTCTACTTAAGCCTATGCCCTCTAGTCTTAGATTACTAAA
Organism: Rhinoraja longicauda; assembly: GCF_053455715.1. Classification (NCBI taxonomy): domain Eukaryota; kingdom Metazoa; phylum Chordata; class Chondrichthyes; order Rajiformes; family Arhynchobatidae; genus Rhinoraja; species Rhinoraja longicauda. The sequence continues at coordinate 46,657,644 of NC_135964.1, read as the reverse complement.
ACAAGATTGCTCTGAGATCGCTCTACCTGGACAAAAGATTGCAAGTGTTCACTTTACCGCCTCGTGATTGTGTATACTTCATTAAGGCCAACCCTCAGCCTCCTATGCTAAAACTCAAAAGTCCCTGCCTCTCCCCATAACTCAAGCCCCCAAGTCCCGATTACATCCTGGATAATCTCTCCCGCGCCCTTTCCAACACGATCACATCTTCCTTGTAGATGGGCGATTGGAACTACACACAGCACGCCAAGTGTGGTCTAATCAGTGATTAGTGCAGCTAGATAGACACAATTATTTTGAGTAACTCAGCGGGACAGGCAGCATCTCTGGATAGACGGAATGGGTGACGAAACGTCTCTCTTCGATGTAAACTGGCATCTGCAGTTCCATCCTACACATTAGTACAGGTAGACCTAAGCTATGTTATTTGGAAAGAGCGCAGAAGACAGCACTGCCGGCTCTTCTTCGACTGTAGATAGATTTAAAAAAACGCTGGAGTGATTCAGCGCGTCAGGCAGCATCCCTGGTGAAAAGGAATAGGCGACGTTGCGCGTAAGAACCCTTCTTCAGACTGAAAAAGGGTTGCGACCCGAATCGTCACCTATTTTTTTCTCTCCAGAAATGCTGCTTGACACGCTGCGTTACTCCAACATTTTGTGTCTATCTTCGGTGTAAACCAGCATCTGCAGCGCCTTCCTACACATTTCTTCTTCGGCTGTGCTGGTTAATTCGGCCGGCAGGACAAGCGTCCCGGTGAAGGAAATCCGAATGAAATCCACAGGATCCTGACAATGTTTAACAGGCCAGGCAGCGTCTGCGGTGACGGAAGAGGTTAACCTCCAACTGACTTTGGAAACAAATTAGAGAGCCAAGAAAACCACATGTCGCCGGTTTTGGATGAGCACTTAGTGGGGAACAGTTGCGGTTGGGGACTCAAGCGAAGGGTTGGAAGGCAGGAGTTACTAAACAGCAAACAAGAAAAATCGTGCGGGACTGATGGGGTTTGCGTCAAGTGAAGTGAAAGGCGATACAAAATGGGAGCTACATCATGGTCACATGGACGCACACAAATAACCTGACCGTTAAATTATTCAGGCTGCAGCACCTCCACAATCCAATAACATTATTGGTCGTCAGAGTGCGATCAAACGATAGAAACATCGGTGGGCGCGTCTCTCTCTCTCTCTCTCTCTCTCTCTTGTCTAAAGCTTCCTCCTTGGTACCGGGGGTTATAGGTTGTGAGGTCTGTAGGTTATAGGTTGTGGGGTTGTAGGTTGTGAGCTGTGGGGTTGTAGGTTGTGGGGTCCAGAACCAGGGGCCACAGTTTAAGAATAAGGGGTAGGCCATTTAGAACAGAGATGAGGAAAAACTTTTTTAGTCAGAGAGTTGTGAATCTGTGGAATTCTCTGCCTCAGAGGGCAGTGGAGGCCAATTCTCTGAATACATTCAAGAGAGAGCTAGATAAAGGTCTTAAGGATAGCGGAGTCAGAGGGTATGGGGGAAAAAGCAGGAACGGGGTACTGATTGAGAATGATCAGCCATGATCACATTGAATGGCGGTGCTGGCTCGAAGGGCCGAATGGCCTACTCCTGCACCTATTGTCTATTGTCTATTGTCTATTGTCTGTAGTTAGTCTGAAGAAGGGTCTCGACCCGAAACGGCACCCATCCCTTCTCTCCAGAGATGCTGCCTGTCCCGCTGAGTTACTGCAACATTTTGTGTCTATCTGCAGGTTGTGGTGTTGTAGGTTGTGCTGTTTTAGACTTGACAATCAGGGCCATCACATCCCAGGTTCATTAGTTTAGTTTACAGAGATACAGAGCGGAAACAGGGTCCTCGACCCACCGAGTCCGCACCGATCAGCAACCCCCGCACATTAACACAACACAACAGGTTCCAGGGATAATTTTACATTTATACCAAGCCAAACCTGTACGTCTTTGGAGTGTGGGAGGAAACCGAAGATCTCTGAGAAAACCCACGCAGTTCACGGGGAGAACGTACAAACTCCGTACAGACAAGCTCCTGTAGTCAGGGTCGAACCCGGGTCTGTGGCGCCATGTGGTTGTAGCTGTGCCGCCCATCTTCATTGGTTTTGAACGATTCAATCCGATAAACTGAATTAAAAGAAACTTTCACATATAGAGACCATACCAATACCAAACGGTGCCTGGCCTATGAATAACCACGAGGAGGCTGGAAACCGTGGGTCAAAATATTATCTGATGTTTTTGCTAGAAGATAATTGGATATTTAAAACCGCAATCGGAAACAATAAAAACGCGAAACACAAAGTGCCGGAAGAACTCAGGCGGGTCAGGCAGCATCTGTGGTGGGACAGATACGGGTCGAGATCCTTCTTCAGACTGATTGGAGGGGGCGGGAGGGGGGGGGGGGGGTAGAGACTGACAAAGTGAGTTGGGGCTGGGGAAAGACTGCAAATTGTAGGTGGATACAGGTAAATGGAGGGGTTGATGTGCAAATTGGTGGAGTACATGATATCTGCCAATCACCCCCCCCCCCTCCCCCTCATTTGTAGTCACCTATCACTTAAGGTAGACATTGAACGCCAGAGTAAGTTGTCAGGTTTTGTCCCGATCCCACCTCTCGTTTCCAGCTTTCACCTCCTTACTCCGATCAGTATGATGCAGGGTCCCGACCCGAACCTTCGTCTGTCAGTTTCAGGCCGATATCAGGGGCAGCACAGTGGCGCAGCGGTAGAGTTGCTGCCTTACAGCGACAGAGCCCCGGGTTCGATCCTGACTACAGATACCATCTCCCTATGACCGCGTGGGTTTTAGTTTAGTTTAGAGATTCGGCGCGGAAAACAGGCCCGTCGGCTTCAAGCCAACTAACCTACAAGCCTTTGGAGTATTAGAGGACACCGGAGATCCCGGAGAAAACCAACGCCGGTCACAGGGAGAACGCACAAACTCTGTACCCGTGGTCAGGATCGATCCAGGGTCTCTGACGCTGTAAGGGAGGAACTCTACCGCGCCTTTCTCGGTCCCCCCGAGAAGTTGGTGGGGAGCCGCGTCCTTAAATTATCCTTGGACTCCTCTGCTGTTGCTGGGTGCAGAGTTGCGGGACTTTTAGCTCAGGACAAGATGTCCAGCTCGCAGCTGCGAGGGATTTCTGCGGCACCTTGCAGGCAGGCGCTGGTGTTTCCCGTGCGCGCACTGCCAATGTCCACCTCAGTGGGAGAGGGAATGTGTGGAAAGGAACCTCAGAAGCTGGTTTAAACCGAAGACAGACACAAAAAGCTGGAGTAACTCAGCAACGGGGACAGGCAGCACCTCCGGAGAGAAGGAATGGGTGACGTTTCGGGCCGAGACAACACCCTTCTTCAGACTGATCGGAAGGGTCTCGACCCGAAACAACACCCATTCTTCCTCTCCGGAGATGCTGCCTGTCTCGCTGAGTAACTCCAGCATTTTGTGTCTATCTTCGGTGGTAGAAGGGCGTGGGTGTGGGAGAGGATGGGAAAAAAACATTGGGCGGGTTCTGGAGTACTGAGGGTGAACTGTGCGGGCGATGGTGGTAGAAGTGAACATTGGGATTTTGGAATTCTCACTCCAATATCTAAAATGTGTATATCTACAGATGTGAATATAATCTATTATTGTGCATCAGCCATATATCTATGTATGATATTGAAGCATCCGCCGATTAATGGAGTCTACCATTTTCTTTCACTTCGCAAATTAATAAGTAACATATTGGCCATAGGTTTAAGGTGAGGGGGGGGGAAGGGGGGGAGATTGAATAGGGACCGAGGAGTAACTTTTTTACACATAGGGTCGTGGTTTTATGGAACAAACTGCCGAGGAGGTACTTGAGGCAGGTACTATCGCAAATTTTAAGGAACATTTAGACGGGTGCGTGGATTGGGTAGGTGTAGAAGGATATGGATCAAACGCAGGCAGGTGGGACTAGTGCAGATGGGGCATGTTGGTCGGCGCAGGCAAGTTGAGCCGAGGGGCCTGTTTGCACGCTGTATAACTCTATGACTGTAAATCTAGATTTAGAGGCGGTTGAAGCTGGAATCTTGAGCAAAACATAGAGTGTTGGAGGACATAGAAACATAGAAAATAGGTGCAGGAGTAGGCCATTCGGCCCTTCGCGCCTGCACCGCCATTCAATATGATCATGGCTGATCATCCAACTCAGTATCCCGTACCTGCCTTCTCTCCATACCCCCTGATCCCTTTAACCACAAGGGCCACATCTAACTCCCTCTTAAATATAGCCAATGAACTGGCCTCAACTACCTTCTGTGGCAGAGAGTTCCACAGATTCACCACTCTCTGTGTGAAAAAAAAACTTTCTCATCTCGGCGGGACAGGCAGCGTCTGCGGGGGGGATGGACAGCAGACCCTGCTTCAGACCGAATTGCTTCTTCGGAAGTAATATAGCGAATCTCACACTCAAAGTCAACATGAAAACCCGTTATTATATCAGAGTGGTTGGCTACAAAGCCACATCCAAGCTATTTGGATTGTGGCAGTGCGGGCTAGCAGACCGTGACGGCAGAAATTAACAGCTGGGAGAACCGCGATGTTAAGAGCATGTGCGGTCTAACAGCATACAAGAGAGAGCACAGCACCCTCCTTTCCAAAACATAACACAATCTCAGCCGATGTTTCTTAGTTGATGCACGGATTCCTCTGTGAAGCGTCGGGACCGCCGGATAGAGAGAGATCGCAGAGGGGCTGAGTTGATTTAGGCTCTGATTTGTTCTGTACATTTTCATGCCTCTAGTTTCCCTCTCCTAGTTTGACTCTCAGTCTGAAGAAGGGTCTCGACCCGCAACATCACATATTCCCTTTCCCCAGTGATGCTGCCTGACCCGCTGAGTTACTCCAGCATGTTGTGTCCATCTTTGGCCGAAGAGTTAATGGTACATGTGTTGGATGGGGTTGTTCGAATGGTCGATTTATTTTTTTGTTTTGCACAGTGGGAATGGACCAAAAATGTGGTTTCGAGCTCAAGTTTAAATGAAATAGAGCATGGAGTACATATCCCGCTTTACCTGCATTCCAATACACGCGTTCCCCCCTCTGACAATGGATTTAATGATACAATCAGTTGATGGAATTCACAATAGATGCGCTCGCCTTTTAAACGCAAATGCACTCCGTGAACACCAAAAAACACAGAGACGAATCACATCTGCACCACACAGCACAGTGTGGCTCAGCGGTGGGGTTCCTGCCTTACAGCGCCAGAGACTCGGGTTCGATCCTGACTATGGGTGCTGTCTATACGGAGTTTGTACGTTCTCCCCGTGACCTGCGTGGGTTTTCTCCAGGATCTCCGGTTTCCTCCCACACTCCAAAGACGGACAAAGGTTAATTGGCTTGGTACAATTGTAAATTGTCCCTAGTGTGTGTAGGATCGTGTTCGTGGCGGTGATCGCTGGTCGGCGAGGACTCCGTGGGCCAACGGGCTTGTTTCCGCACTGAATCTCAAAACTAAAGTAAACTAAACTAATATACACACGCGCAGTAACGCATTGCAGCCTTATATGTCCAAGAAAATACGCATTTACACACTGCCCTCAACCACGGAGACATGCGTGTTAAAACTAACACCAGTAAAAAATACCGAGACACGAGGAACTGCAGATGCTGGAATCTTGAGCAAAACACAAAGTGCTGGAAGAACTCAGCTGATCGGGCATCATCTGGGAAGTGTATGGATAGGCCGACTGAAGAAGGGTCGCTACGTGGAACATTGCCTACATCAATTCAATTTACGGATGCTGCCAGATCAATATAAATGCTATGTGCATGATAAATATTCATTTATAGAGAGCATTAAACGCCGTTGAAACACATAGCATCCTAACATGCACCACCTTCCAAATGTGCAGCGCCCAAAACTGGCCACTCTGAACACTGTCTCAATATACTACTGCTGTACACTTGTACTCTATCTGAGATGCTTATATAAGAGGTATCTCCGTGCGTATGTATGGTGATACTTGTACTGAACTGGAAAGCAAACATGAATTTCACTGTACCTCGTAGACGTGACAATAAAATACAATTGAACCGAGCGTATAATCACAGCAGGTTCGGTAGCAACCTTGCGAATCTATGTTAAACAAAGAGAATGGAAAATATTCTCTAGCGAAATACGGTGAGCGAAACTAACCAGGGCGTGTCGGCAAATTTAGTTGTTGGTTTAGAGACACAGCGCGGAAACATGGCCTTCGGCCCAGCAAGTCCCAACGACCGGCCATCCCCGCACATTAACACTACCCTGCACACACGAGGGACAATTTTACATTTATACCAATTAACCTACAAACCCGTAAGTCTTTGGAGTGTGGGAGGAAACCGACGGTCTCGGAGAAAACCCACGCAGGTCACGGGGAGAACGTACAAACTCCGTACAGACAAGCACCCGTAGTCAGGATCGAACCTGGGTCTCTGGCGCTGGGAGGCAGCAACTCTACCGCTACGCCACCGCACTGCCCCAATAAATAATAAAGTGTGCGAACATTCCCCAAAGTTTGTTTTTGCAGAATGTGTAGGTTATTAACTAACGAGCCGCCATAAATTCATCAAACATAATGTTTCTGTCTGGTCGTTTTCACCATCTAGAGTTAACAACTGAAATCGTTTGAAAACTGCTGATGAAACCTTGTTGTTTCTCAAACAGGTCTGGGAGACGCTTGGGGACAGGCGAGTCGTGTAAGTCCCCTGGACAATATGGCAAGAGAATTAGGATCCCACTTACTCCAGGTAACGGAACTGAAAGAAAGTGTCCATTGCATTTCACGCCACCCGTACGTCAGGCCTGTGGTACTGTCTATAGACACAAAAATGCTGGAGTAACTCAGCGGGACAGGCAGCATCTCTGGAGATTCTTCAGAAGGGTCTCGACCCGAAACATCACCCATTCCTTGTCTCCAGAGATGCTGCCTGTCCCGCTGAGTTACTCCAGTATTTTGTGTCTATCTTCGGTGTAAACCAGCATCTGCTGTTCCTTCCTACACTGCAGTACTGTCTACCAGTCTGCTTGCTCTGTAAATACGTGTCAGCAATGTGTAAGCGGACAGACCAGTCGGCAGTGCAACAGGCCAGAAATACGGCGTTCACGGTTTGTATTACTCATTATCACCTTCCCCGCAGCCAACAATGGACCATTGTGGGCTCCACCTTTCCTTGGTGGATCCGGTCTGTCTTTTTGCACATCTTTCATTAATTTGCTCGATGTACCTTTTCACATCTCTCGGTTCCCTCTCCCCTGATTCTCAGTCGAAAGAAGTGTCTCGACCCGAAACGTCACCTATTTGTTTTGTTCTCCAGAGATGCTGCCTGACCCGCTGAGTTACTCCAGCTTTTTGTGTCTATCTTGGATGTAAACCAGTATCTGCACTTCCTTCCTACAGAAATGCAGGTTCAGGCGAATGCAAAGGACAGAAATTATTTACCACTCTGCCTTGCTTTATGTTTCCACATCTCAAATAATTTAGTACGACAATTCCTATTTGAGATATAATTATTGATCTCCGCACTGAGCTATTTTGCATTGGACTAATATCATTGTAATATGCCGTGGCCAGTGCAGTAAGACATGCTGTTAATGTACAATGTGCTGACTGATAGCGATTTCTCTCTTACTTGCTGTGCGTTTCAGACTCTAGATGGCTTTGTTTTCGTCGTAGCGTCCGATGGCAAAATCATGTATATTTCGGAAACCGCCTCGGTCCATTTAGGGTTGTCTCAGGTAAGGAACCGTTTATTCGGACATTGCATGCGTTTCGGGACTGCTGTTTTTGTACCCCGCTAGAGTCGTTAATCTATTTGTCAATTGCACCCCCATCAAAACAAAACAACAGCTAAATCGAATGTTATATTTGAACAGCAAATGCCGGAAAAAAAGGAAAAAAGAAAAGCCTTATAGGACCAGCATGCCTGCAAATATTCCCAATTGTATAATCAGTAGGAAAAGGTTGCACAGAGAAATTAGCGGGTTGCCACAGAAATAAAGCAAGATAACCATTTATGGAGATGATCAGAGTCTCCATTGTTGGAACGGGGCGAGCTAATATTTGGAAAAGCTTTCTGTTCAAAGAATGTCCCCTCGCAATCTTCAATCCTTCTTTCAAGTGGTAACTCCACATTTCCTGGCATTTTAATTCCTCTATATTTTTTTGACAACTTTAAATGAACACAGGGCCGAACAAATCACAGTTATTTTACTTTTGTTTGCACATTATTAATTGATCGAACCGTAGGTGCTTAGGCTGCAAGAGAATATGGACGGACGAAATGACTTGCCCGTTGTAAGTTATAAAACTGATACAAATACGCAAGTCCTATTTTTTTTCTCCAAATTTAATAGAAGGGAATGTGACCCGCAGTCTCCCAACTTTCTCCGACATTTATGGTGCATTGGTACAGAATTCGCTCAAGAATGCGCAGCTTTTCACCAGATGTACGTTTCCCGCAGCACTAGTTTCTGCTGCCGTTTATATTCCCAAACTCGCCCGATATTTTACAAACATGGCAAGTCGAGAGATTACTCGAATCCCACGATTGCACGTTGCAGTTTATTTCCATGTATTTTTTACTTCAGTTTTCATCGCTTCATTTTTAGTTAATGTTTTTTTTTAAAGAAAAGGGATTCCTAATCTAATCGGTTGACCCATTGAACAAAATAATTTGTACACTAGGTGTTAAGCCGCGACCTGTCCAATCTTTATTTTGACCCTCAGATTTTGAAATGAAGGATCAAAGTGCCTTTTTACTTTTCACATGCTAATGTGATCTGCGGGTTAGTTCCAAACCGAACCCTTTCTCAGCCTCTGTGTCTGGAAGAAATCTCACCGTCTCAAGCCAGATGGTTATACATGCAACATTTCCACTCAAGTGTCAATCCCTTCTGGTGGAATGCAATGTCCTTTTATTCTAAACATTGCTTCCATCTAGTTGCTAGGTTTCAAGGCGTGTTGAAATTAAAGCAAAATATATCATTTCCAACAACCTTATTTTACACCAACTAGTTAATGACTATTAACTACCAGATCCAGGGACAGTTTCTTCCCAGCTGTTATCAGGCAGCTGAATCATCCTACCACAACCAGAGAGCAGTGCTGAACTACTTACTATCTGGTGACCTTCGGACTATCCTTGATTGGACTTTGCTGGCTTTACCTTGCACTAAACGTTATTCCCTTATCATGTATCTGTACACTGTAAATGGCTCGATTGTAATCTAGTGTCGTCTTTCTGCTGACTGGGTAGCACGCAACAAAAGTTTTCCACCGTACCTCGGTACACGTGACAATAAACTAAACTGACTATCTCGTCACCAGTCATGGGCATTTTTTAGAGAGAAATACGGAAAATGCTGCAAATATTCACCAGACTGTGTTTCCATGCTGTTATGACTGTATTACCGGCCAGCATCTGAGGGGGGGGGGGTGAAAAATCATGGCAATGTTTTCAGCTCCATGATCCCATGAACTATCAACAAACTCCCCAAATATATATCAGAAAAGCAAGCAACTGGCAGATGCTGGAAATCTGAAACTTGGAGGGAAAAACACACTCACGCAGAAAATGTTGGACACACAGCAGATCAGCCAGCAACTGTGAAAGGAGAATGGGCAGCCATATTTCAGGCAACAACATTTCTTCAGAATGCAGCAGGAATTTCATAGAAAAGCAAAAACTGTAGATACAGTAAATAGAGACAGACATACAGGGCACATTTACACTAGTCCCTTGCTTGATCCCTAACCCTCTAGACCTAGCCTATCCTATCAAAATCCTTTTCAATCATTGTGAGCCAGCCTCAACTACCTCCTCTGGCAGTTCATTCCATACACCCACTACCCTTTGTGCCAAAAAGTTACCCCTCAGGTTTCTATTAAATCTTTTCCCCGTCTGCTTAAACTTATACCCTCTTGTTTTTCATTCCCCAACTCAGGGCAAGAGACTCTGTGTTTACCCAATCTATTCCCCTCACAATTGTGTAGACCTCTATAAGATCATCCCCTCACCCTCTTGCATTCCACGGAACAGAGTCCTAGCCTGCTCAACCATTCCCCTACACTGGCCAAAAAAAATCTCTGCCATTTTATCAGAAATACATTATTTTATCTGAAATATAAATGGAACATGTTGATGAAGTTTCTTTGGGTTGCTGATGACAGGTCAACAACTGCGGAGTTTTTTGACATTTCCATTCTTTTCAGTTTCATGGGGTCTTGGTTAGCACCCATTTGCAGTACTGCAAAAATGGTAAAGCATTGTTTACAGCAACAATAGCCAGCAACTGGTGCTCTCTCCAAATTACTAAAACAGCTGTGGGCTTTCAAAATGTTGATATTTAGATAAAAGTATCAAGGAACTGTGAAGGAAAGGCAGGTAAATGAATGTGAGGATACAAGTCTGCACTAATTAAGTAGCAGAAAGCCATGTCTACAACTGCCTCCCTAGTGTGTTGAGAGTGAGAAAGTGGAACAACATAAAACTAGTGTAAAAGGGTGATGGAAACATGGACCTAATGGGTCAAAGAGCCGGTTTCCATGCTGTAACTCTAAACTAAATTCAAAACAGTGATACAGCAGGTAGAACTGCTGCCTCACAGCACCAGAGACCCAGTTCAAACCTGACCTTGGGTGCTCTCTTTGCAGAGTTTGCACGTTTCCCCTGTGAGCGCGTGGGTTTTCTCCAGGTGCTCTGGTTTTCTCCCACATCCCAAAGACATGCGGACTTGTCCATTCATTGGCCTCTGTAAATTGCCCCAAATGTGTCGTCAATGGATGAGGAAGTGGAATAACATGGAACTAGTGTGATTGTTCGATCGATGGTCAGCATGGACTTGTTGGGCTGAAGGGCCTGTTTCCATGCTATGTCTCTAAACTAAACCTAAAACTAAAATGCACCTACTGTTCAGGGGAAAGGGACTCTAGGCCTCAGGTAAAGACTTATTACTCAGTCAATGAAAGAAATTTATGTGCAGTAATTAGAAAAGAGACATAGTGCATTTTAGTGCACAAATAATGTTATCTGCAAAATAGCCTCCTGTAATGATAAAAATTAAGCTTCTCAACTATGAAGTGCAACTTTACATTCTAAACTATAAATGCGAGTTTCATGTGAAAACAAGATTGGAAATTTGCTGCCATTTCTGTATACGTTATTCTTTAAACATTTAATTCATCTGGAAGTGGAATTTAAGATTCGAGTTCTGTTTCAAAAATAAATTTGGATTTAACTTGCAAAATTGCTCATGATATCCACAACCCAGATTGAATCATATGTTTTGAATTGAAATGGCTGATCAAACTTGAGCAAAGAGCCTAACTGCAAAATTTTTAAGCAAAGTTGAGAATCTATGCCCAAGGGTGCACCTTTCTGCTGCAAGTAATTTGTTGTATCGTGCCAAGTTGTTTCTCGGCCACCTGTTGAACTTAGTATAATGTCAAACATGGTAATGCATTTCTACTTGAAAGAAAATTTTAGCTTTTAACTGGCAGAGAATAGTTGGTGTTCTTTACGGCTTTGCAAACTAGACTTGTTTCTCCATTCAAAAAACAAAAGCTGAAAGTACTGAAGTGCTTTATATAGTACTTTTAATAACACTTTCAGAAGAATGACCCTATGACCCTAGACCCGAGGAGCTAGAAAAATGCTCCTCTGAAATGCATTCGCTGTTGTAATATAGGAAAGATGAGAGCCTATTTGTGCAAAACCAGTTCTCACAAAAAAAACAACGAGATGATAACCCAATAATCCATTTTAGAAATTTTGACTGGGGTTAAACATTAACCATAACTGGAGATAACTCATTGTTTCTTCTTTAAAATTGTATCTGTGAATTTTATCTCCAATGGAGACCTATTTGACACCTCGTCCAAAAGAAACTGTGCCACTGTGTCCCCATCACATCATCTGTGATGCTTGCCACATTCTTCATTTATAAATTAAAAGGCTGGAGGTGGAGTGGGTAAATTTGGCCTTAGGTTGACCTAAATGTATCTGGCCGATCAAGATGTTCACCAAGATTTGGCAGGGAGATGTTCAATTCCGTTTACAATATGATCTGCCTCAACCACAACTGTGAAGGAACATCCATACTGTCGTTACACAATGTTTTCAACTTCCAACCAACCATCAGATGCTGCAGTAGCACATTTAGAACAGTCACTGCCTCACAACAGAAGAGACCCGGATCCTGACTACGGGCATTGTCTGTGTGGAGTTTGCACATTCTCCCAAAGATGGCGTGAGTTTTCTCTGTGTGCTCTGGTCTTCTCACACATCCCAAAGACATGATTTATGAGTTAATTGGCTTCTCTAAATTGCGCCTAGTGTATATGATGCAAAAGTGGGAGAACATAGAACTCGTGTACAGGTAATTGATGGTTGGTGTGTACTTGGTGGGAGGGAGGGCCTGTTTCAATGCTATATCTCTAAAACTGAGATGATATGTTTGTATACTTCAGAATGCTCTGAATATGTTTTACTTTACCAGGTGGAGCTAACTGGGAACAGCATTTACGAGTATATTCATCCCTCCGATCACGATGAGATGACTGCAGTCCTCACAGCTCACCAACCTCTCCATCCTCACCTACTGCAAGGTACCATTTCTCCGCAAACAACATATTTTGAAAATTAATGGCCCAAGCAGGGTAGGGCTCAACTCTTAGCGTGTAGGATATAGCTCTTAGTTACTAACAAAACTCAAGTCAATTATTATTTTTTTTTTTAAAATGCGATAAAGCAGAAATCAAAGAAGCTGTTACCAAAGTTACTGCCAGAAATTAACGCTCTGCATTTCCCTGTTATCATTTCATTTAAACTTTCCAGAACTTGCACTTATTGAACATCAACCATTATCTTGAAACTCAGTCAGCTTCCTTTCACAGCATAGAACATAGAACAGTGCAGTACAGGAACAGGCCCTGTGGCTCACAATGTCCGCTCCAAACATTATGCCAAGTTAAACTAGTCTTCTTTGCCTCCACATGATCCATATCCCTCCATTCATTGTATATCCAAAATGCCACTATCACATCTGCCTCCACCATCATCCCAGACAGCATATTCTGGGCATTCACCACCCTATGTGTGTGGGTGAGAAACGATAATGAATCTTTAAAAATATTCATTATTTCCTTCCAGATGTCTTACATGTTAACATTAATCAACTTGGCTTAATCAGTAGAATTCTTGATTGTGAGTCGGAAAGTTGTGACTTAAAATCCCTCTCGGGATTTGGGTGATGGAGGCTTACATCCAAAGCAATTCACAAAGACTTCTACCTTGGGTAGGAAGGAACTGCAGATAGACACAAAAAGCAGGAGTAACTCAGCGGGACAGGCAGCATCTCTGGAGAGAAGGAATGAGTGACGTTTTGGGTCGAGACCCTTCTTCATTCACTGCAAACTGTAGATGCTGATGTACGCCAAAGATAGATACAAAATGCTGGAGTAACTCAACGGGTCAGGCAGCATCTTTTGGAGAAAAAGAATAGGTGACATTTTGGGTCGAAATCCAAAATGTCACCTATTCCTTTTCTCCCGAGATGCTGCCTGACCCGATGAGTTACTTCAGCATTTTGTGTCTATCAAGACATCCACATTATCTGTTTTGCAGCAAACAGAGGTTGATTCAGGCATCAGTTAAAGGGTTTATAACATTCAAAGCAGTTTTCCAGTCAAAATAATTCCCTCAATGATCTATCCTCTATCCATTGGACATTTGTGTATATCAAACATTCAATGTGTTTTGCAGATATAACAATATTTACTTCAAATAATTGCCCATGGCAGGTTTTGGCACCTGTTTGTGAAAGATCATGATACTTTATAATTCTTTATAATTCCCTCATTGGATGCAATTGTTGCAATATTTAATGTCCATCCATGATTAATCTGAGGAAAATCGTGTTGAGCAACACTCACAAAATAACTTCGATGTCATAAGGTCATAGGTTATAGGAGCAGAATTAGGCCATTTGGCCCATCAAGTCTACTCCGGATTTCAGCCTACCTTCTCCCCATTACCCCTGACGCCCATACTAATTAAGAATGTGTCAATCTCTGCCTTAAAAACGTCCATTGAATTGACCTCCACCGTCTTCTGCGGCAATGAATTCCACAGATTCACTGCCCTCTGGCTAACAAAATTCCTCCTCATCTCCTTTCTAAAGGTATGTCCTTTTATTCTGAGCCTATGGCCTCTGGTCCTAAACTCTCCCACTAGTGGAAACAAACATCCTCTCCAATTAACTACAAATCTTTGGGGCTGGAGTCACATACAGGTCAAATTTAGTAATGAGATGTTTTGTTTAGTACACACATTGTGGGTCGAAGGGCCTGTTCATGCACTATTCTGTTCCACAACAAAAAAATACATAAAGTTGCATGGGGTAACTCAGCGGGTCAGGCAGCATCCCGGTAGGACATGGGTAGGTGACATTTCGGATTAAAACCCTTTCTCAGACTGGTTTATTGCCTTGACACATTGAGATACTCCAGCACTTTGCTTCTTTTTTGTAAACCAGCATCTGCAATTCCTTGTTTCTACTGTATTGTTCTATGTTCCATGATAGGAGAGTTCCTTCCCTTAAGACATTAATGGACCAGATGGGTTTTACAATGACTGGTATTTTTTGTTTCAGTTTAGGATTATTTAATTAACTGAATTCATATTTACCAGATGTTGCATTAAGATTCAGACATATCTCCAGAGTTACAACCTAAATCCCCAGATTACTTAGTTCAGTTACTAGGCTACTGTTCAAAATAGGTCATTATTGCAAATCTTTTCTTTTGCAGTTAAGTGCTACATTTCAGTCATGACCAAACTGAGAAATAGGATATGTTATTTAAAATAAGAACTGCACGGTTACAAAAGCCAGTGCAAGGCAAGGCAGAATCTATCTGGTATATCCATGTCTTGATTTTCAGCTAGGAGGAGCATTCTTAGAATTGGATGCTGGCTCAACCCCTACCCATGCTCAGGGAAACACGGTCTTCTCTCCCTTCAAGTAGTGGTGAGCTGGAATGGTGTTCAACAATGTTTTATGAAATACGAGTGTACAATCCACTATTCTTCTAACCCACCACTCAAACTCCAGGTACCTCAGGTCGGCCGACTTGGGGCTACTGACTGTCCTGCGGTCTAGGCGTAAGCTCAGGGGTGACCGCGTTTTTGCGGTTCCAGCTCCTAGACTGTGGAACAGCATCCCACTCCCCATCAGAACTGCCCCCTCCATCGACTCCTTTAAGTCCAGGCTCAAAACCTACTTCTACTCCCTAGCGTTTGAGGCCCTCCGAGGGGGCGCTGTAAACTGTTTATCTCTGTGTTGTTAGGTATGTTCTTTTTTAGTACCTGCACTGATGTACAGCACTTTGGTCAACGTGGGTTGTGTTTAAATGTGCTATACAAATAAAATTGATTTGACTTGACTTGACTATTCGTGGTTAAGCACTAATTGACTCCAAACTTCACTGCGTTCTGAAAGATGCATGTCACATTTCCACAAATCTTCCACTGCCCGCCTCAACTATATTTTTGCTTTTTTTATCCAATTGTTGTTTAGTTTAGTTTATTGTCACTTGTACCAAGATGCAGTAAACAGCTATTTTGTTGCGTGCTAACCAGTCAGCGGAAAGACTACACGTGATTACAATTCAGCCGCCCACAGTGTGCAGGTACCGGACAAAGGGAATAACATTTAGTGCAACATAAAGCCCAGTAAAGTCCGATCAAAGATAGTCCGAGGGTCTTCAATGATGTAGATAGTAGCTCAGGACCGGCCTCTAATTGTTGCTGGATGGTTCAGTTGCCTGATGACAGCTGGGAAGAAACTGTCCCTGAATCTGGAGGTGTGTGTTTTCACACTTCTGTACCTCTTGCCTGATGGGAGAGAGAAGAGGGAGTGACTGGGGCGAGACTTGTCTTTGATTATGCTGGTGGCCTTGCCCAGGCAGCATGAAGTGTGGATGGAATCAATGGAAGTCAAGTGCAGTCAAGTCACATCAAGTCAAGTCAATGGTTGGTTCGTGTGGGCTCATTAACCAGAGGAGGGATGTAAGAGAAAGCAAGACATTGATGGAGGTGTGGCTCAGGGAAGCGTTCTGTCGTTGACTTGAAGCTTGAACCTGGCAGTGAATCTATAGGTGGAATTGTCCAGCACTGACCGTTTTACATGGGTACTTATCCTGTTCTTCGCTGACGTGGAGCCAGGTCGTCTGAGAGGGAAAAAATGAACGGTATTTTTCCACAAAGTCCAATAGAAAACTCGCAATACTTCCTTCCCCAAAATGAAGTCTGAAGAAGGGTCTCGACCCGAAATGGTACCCTAATGTACAAACTCCACACCGACAGCACTTGCAGTCAGGGTATAACCCGGGTCTCTGACATTGTAAAGCAGCAACACTACCATTGCGCCACCGTGACGCCCACAATTTGTGTAAAGGCATCGTTCACGCAGAATTTGTGGTTCATGCATCAATAACATGACATTTGGTGAAGTGCAGGACATGGCAGTAACAGAGAGAATTAGGGAGCGGAGGGAGACATAGTGGAGACATTGTTGGCTCTGTGAAAACAGGACTGCATGTTCACAGCACAGAGGACACACCTGATGTGCATTCATGCAAATTGACCCGATCAGAAAAGAATGTAAGATCATTACATTTAAAGGAAACTCTGATATTAATCCTCTGGGTTGCAGCAGTTCAACCTGAAGTTACTTTCAGACATTACTCTTGAAGGCGAGATGCTCCATAAACTCAGTTAGAAGAGGGATTCACCAAATTACTGCCTCTACTCTCCACCACTTCAGGCCTTGTGGCTTAGGATGTTTATCACAGAAACTTATGTTTCCTTTTTCACTTACTTTCTTCAGACTAGAAATGTGCGTGAATTAGTAGGTAATAACTACAAGGAGAGGTTGGACAGACTTATACTTTGTTTGCTCTGGGACACTGGATGCTGAGGGGAGACCTGACTGAAATATATCAAGTTATGGGAGGCATAGATAGGGTAGATATTCAGAACCTTTTCTCCCATAGTGGAAATATCAAAGACTAGAGGGCACAGACTTAAGATGGGAGGGGCACAGTTTAAAGGTGATGTGCAGGGCTAGCTTTTTTACACAGGGGGTGGTGGGTGCCTGGAACACACTATTGAGGAAGATATGATAGTGGCATTTAAGAGGCTTTTGGATAAGTACGTGGATGTGCAGGGAATGGAGGGATATGGATTATTCCTTTTATCATGTATCTTGTGCACTGTGGATAGCGCGATTGTAATTGTGTATTGTCACTTCACTGACTAGTTAGCACGCAACCAAAGCTTTTCACTGCACCTCGGAACACAACAATAAACTAATGACCAAACTAATGACTAGTTTGCAGGCAGATAAGAGTTTGTCTTGGCATTCATTATGTCCGTCACAAACATTGTGCGCTGAAGGGCCTGTTAAAGTGCTGTATTGTTCTATATTTGTTCTGTATGTGTGCGTGCGCACACATGTGCGTGTGTGCATGTGTGTATCTGCGCATTTGTGTGCGTGGAAAGAGGGAGGTTGAAGATAGTTGTTATCAGGATTGGATGTGAGAGGAGAGTTGGGTCAAGTTGCACATGAGTAGCAAGGCTCCAGCTGGAGTCTAAACAGAGAGATGCCAGGAAACAGTTAACACGTGTGACTGCGGAGCGCTGCCATCACCAGCACCTGTTTCTTCTCTGTTTCTCGGTGCCAATTAGAATGAATCAACAATCAAATTAACAAACGTGTCCTCCTTTAAAACTGGCACAATCAGTGACACCTGTTCCATTTCATAGCAATAAAAATGGCGCTTTAATGTGGCAGTGCACACCTAATTTAAATCTTTTGCTAAGGCCATGCATCACTCACCAAAGACCACTGCAATTCCACAATCAAACAGCATTAAATATGAATTATTTACATCGGCGAAACCAAGCACAGGCTCGGCGATCGCTTCGCTGAACACCTGCGCTCGGTCCGCATTAACCAAACTGATCTCCCGGTGGCCGAGCGCTTCAACTCCCCCTCCCATTCCCAGTCTGACCTTTCTGTCATGGGCCTCCTCCAGTGCCATAGTGAGGCCCATCGGAAATTGGAGGGACAGCACCTCATATTTCGCCTGGGCAGTTTGCAGCCCAGTGGTATGAACATCGACTTCTCCAACTTTAGATAGTTCCTCTGTCCCTCCCTTCCCCTCCTCCTTCCCAGATCTCCCTCTATCTTCCTGTTTCCACCTATATCCTTCCTTTGTCCTGCCCCCCTGACATCAGTCTGAAGAAGGGTCTCGACCCGAAACGTCACCCTTTCCTTCTCTCCCGAGATGCTGCCTGACCTGCTGAGTTACTCCAGCATTTTGTGAATAAATCGATTTGTACCAGCATCTGCAGTTATTTTCTTATACTATATAGCATTAAATATGACGATCTGCTTGCCATAAAACCAAATCTTACGCAAACAATGCTTCAATGAAACCTCAAAACAACTTGTGGAGGAGTTGGACTAAGCAACAACCTGTATTGTCTTTAACCAGTGTAGATTGTAATTTTATTAAAGTAAGGATCAAGTCCACTGTGCAAGTCACCAGTCTAAGGTTAGGTTTGAACCCAAGTCATTCAAAATTGGTGGTTCTCAAGTAAATATTTAGAGCAACAAGCACTGTCCACAAAAACAGATGTTTCCTTTTTCCAGCGAAGTAAATACAATGAGCTGAAACGTCAGAAGAGATGTAATGCTGAGGCTCTATAAGGTGCTGGTCAAGCCACATTTGGAGTATCATGAGCAAACTTTGGCCCCATATCTGAGGAAGGGTGTGCTGGTTCTGGAGAGGGTCTAGAGGAGGTTTACAAGAATGATTCCAGGAATGAGTGGGTTAGCTTATGATGAGCATTTAACAGCACTGGGCCTCTACTCGCTGGAGTTTTGAAGGTTGACGGAGGACCTCATTGGAACTTACAGAATAGTGAAAGGCATAGATAGAGTGGATGTGGAAAGGATGTTTCCACTGGTGGGAGAGTCTAGGACCAGAGGTCATACTGTAGCTTCAGAATTAAAGGGTGCTCTTTTAGAAAGGAGGTGAGGAGGAACTTCTTTAGTCAGAGGCTAGTTAATCTGTGGAACTCATTGCAACAGAGGGCTGTGGAGGCCAAGTCAGTGGATATTTTTAAGGCAGAGATAGCCAAATTCTTGATTAGAACGCGTGTCAAGCGTTATGGCAAGAAAATGGGATTAAGGGGCAGAGATCAGCCGTGATCAAATGGCAGAGTGGACTTGATGGGCCGAATGGCCTAATTCTACTCCTATAACCTGTGAACTTATGTCACCTATTACTTTTCTCCAGCAATGCTGCTTGACCCGCTGAGTTACTTCAGCATTTTGTGTCCATTTGAAAGATTATATTGGGTTCTTTTTAAAAATAAGACCTCCCCTGCAATCTACCGCACTCATCCAGAACATCCATTATGTGCATGTTTAATGTCAGCTTGGTATGCATTTGCTTCTGAAAAATTGGGATCAATGCTTCTATCAGACAATTATCTTGGTTATTGCAATGAAAGCCAGAGTCAGGAACACAGGTGTGAGTCGGCAGATACAGGTCTATGATCACTGAGGCATGCAGTGTACTACACAACAAACTAGGGAATACAGATTGGGCTTCTTTTAGCTGATGGCATTTTAGAACTGTGTTTTCTTTTACAGTACCTTTTGCTGAGGTAAATAATCTGTGCTAACAGTCCAGTCAACACAAGATTGATGCATCCAAAACCCAACAGTACTGTTTGGGATGCAGACAACATCCAAACGCCAATGAATAAAAGGCACCATTAAGATTCACAAGTTTTTCAATGGATAGTCTTTTTTGGGGTGATATTCAAAGACTCTGATGCCAATAACTAGTTTACCAATTTCTAGTTCAGAAAACGATTAATTTGTGAGGTTTAAAAATGTGAGGAATGGAATCAATTATCTTGATTTTTTTTAAAACATTTTTGGGGGGGATAAAGTGTTTAAATAGACTCAGTCTCAAAGAGTTGTGCAGCATAGAAATCAGCCCAAATCGTCCATGCCAACCTAATTATTCTAATCCCATTTGCCCACATTAGACACATATCCCTCTACTCCATTCCTATCCAACTCCATGTAAGATGCCTTTTGAAACATTGTAATCGTATCTTCCTCTGTCACTTCCTCTTGCAGCACATTCTATACAACCACCACACTTGCTGTGATAAAATTGCCACTCAGATCTCCTTTAAATTTCTTCCTTCTCACCTTAAACTTGTGTCCTCTAGTTTTAGAATCTTCTACCCTGGTTTTGAATACAAATATTTAAATAACTATTTTATTGCCTTTCAACATATCATAGACAATTTTTTTTTTAAACTTATATTGATGGTCATGTAAGTCTAATCCATCCGTTTGCTAAATTCATATAAACAAAACTTAATGCATTACAAATATCTCAAAGAATTAAACTATTGCCAAAAAATAGTTTTATAATCTCCCTTTAGGTTTTCTCCTCTTCTTCCCAGATGCACCCTCATTAGACTTAGCATATGAGGTTTCCAACTTAGTTAACTCCTTTTGTGGTTTACTATTATGGCCTCAAGTTAAAGAATTCCCTTCTGCCTCAGTTCCTTCCCATACAATTCTTCAGCATGCACCTTTTGCCTACCCTTCACCACAACTGCATTTATGTTCTAACCACACATAAGGATTGTTGCTTTCCTCAATCCTATACTATTCAATTGAGTTATTATATTTAAAAAAAATTTAAATGCATGCATTTATGGAAACCCAGGCCAAGCAGATTTCCAATGGTATGGCTAATGTGGAGTTAAAAAACAGAAAAAATATTTTTTTTTAAATAACAATTATAATTAATAATTATAAAAATATAATGTCTTGTTTTCATACTGGGTGGCACAGCTGGTAGAGCTGCTACCTCACTATACCTGAGACCTGGGTTCAATGCTTACCTCGGGTGCTGTCTGTGTGGAGGTTGCGTGCTTTCCTTATGACCATGTGGGTTTCCTCCGGGTGCTCTGGTTTCCTCCCGCATCCCAAAGACGTGCGGGTTTGTAGGTTAATTGGCCTTTGAAAAAAAGGTGCCCCCATTTTGTAGGGAGTAAATGGGCAAATGGGATCATTTTGAACTAATGTGAATTGGTGATCGATGGTCGGCGTGGGCTCGGTTTGCCAAAAGGCCTGTTACCAAGTTGCAGCTCCAAAACTCTAAAATACTCTAAATCAGCATCTTCCTGATCAAGAAATACGTACATGATTGCTTTCAATGTTAAAGACTAAAGTGTAATCTTTGACATATATAGTTCCATATCATGCATGGGGAATATTTTTGTTTTTTATATTTAATGAATTAAAGTGGTCCACCTCTGTTTATTATGCACCATAAATCTAACCACATCCGGAGAACAAATAATAATATATACCACAATAAATTCTTTGTGGTTGCAATAGCCCTGCGGCTCTTGTACAATAACTTGCCATGACTTAATGGCTTTAGAAACTCCTTGGATAATATTGTTTGCTATTTCTTTCCAGAGTATGAAATCGATCGTTCCTTCTTTCTGCGCATGAAATGTGTTCTGGCCAAAAGAAATGCAGGTTTGACTTGTGGTGGTTACAAGGTAAGGAAATGTAAATAATTAGTTAAAAAGGGTACACATGAGTAATATATAACATTACTGTGGTCAAGTCTATAATCATTTGATTCTTCCTTTGGGAGATACCCCATTGCTTACTTGACTAAGACAACAACATAGCTCTCTTATTCTAGGACACCAGTAAGAAAACAAGAAGTTATATATTTTCTTTTTATTAACTCCACATTACCCGTGTAATATTTTTAAGCTACAACAAATTTGTTGACTTTGTAATTTATAACCGTTTAATTCAATGAAATATCACAGAGTGCTTCACTGACAGGGAACGTTTGACATTGAGTCACATATTAGGTTATTCTTGGTCATGGCTGGATTTTAGGGAAGTCATAGCAGAGTAAACAGGCGCAGAGAGATTTAATACGAACCTGTGGGGTAACGTTTTCACTCAGTGGGTGGTGGGTATATGGAACCAGTCGCCAGAGTAGGTAGTTGAGGCAGATACTATAACAGTATTTAAAAGACACTTGGACAGGTACATGGAAAGGAATGGTTTAGGGGAATTTGGGCTAAACGCAGGCAAATGGTCCATCTTAGATGGGGTATCATGATTGGCATGGACGTTGGGCTGAAGGGCCTGTTTCTGTTGTTTATGACTCTATGACTATAAGAGTTTGGGGAAGAATTGCTAAGCAAAGGACAGTTCATTTAAATGCTTGGTCACCCAATACAAATCAATAACAGTATTAATTACAATTAATTCATTATTCAGATCATGTTCTACTACTGAAAACATAACCTGATGAATATCCTCGTTTTCTTCTCTGATGACCAAGTGTGCAAATGCATTTTGTTTAGTTTAGTTTAGAGATACAGCGTGGAAATAGGCCCTTCGGCCCACTGAGTTCACACTGACCAACGATCACCACTACACTTGTTCTATGTTTCGCATCCTTCGCATCGAAGGGGCAATTTACAGAAGCCAATAAGCTTGCCAATGTCAATGCCAATGTCAATGCCAATGTCTTTGCAATGTGGGAGGAAACTGGAGCACCCGGAAAAATCCCCACGTGGTCACAGGAAGATCGTCACCCGCAGTCAGGATCGAACCCGGGTCTCTGGAGCTGTAATTTAGCAACTCTACTGCTGCGCCACCGTGCTGCCCCATTTCTTGTTGTGGTTCTGAGTTATGTAAGACAGAAATGCCCAGGTTTGAGTCTGAAGAAGAGTCTCGACCCGAAACGTCACCCATTCCTTCTCTCCAGAGATGCTACCTGTCCTGCTGTTACTTCAGCATTTTGTGTCTATCCCAGGTTTGATATCTTGTTCTCCAGCATACCAGAGAGTCTTGGTATTATCTAAGCTAATCTTTGCTACCAACGTACACAAGAGTAAAGACCCGTGTGGACAAAGTCTATGCTTGTCTGAGAAATCCCTCCAGTCAAAAAACTGCTGACTGCAGTGGTGATGCAGGGTTGATGGTAGCTCATGGGCTATATCCAACAAAGTTTCAAAGGTTTCAAAGGTTTCAAAGGTCTTCTATTGTCACATGTACCATAAGGTACAGTGATATGCAAATTACCATACAGCCATACGGAAAAAAAGCAACAAGGCACACAAATACATAAAGGTTAACATAAACATCCACCACAGCAGATTCCCCACATTCCTCACTGTGATGGAAGGCGAAAAAGTCCAAACTTCTTCCTCTTTATTTCTCCCACGGTCGGAGCAGTCGAACTATCCATCGGGGCGATCAAAGCTCCCGCAGCCGGCGGTCGATGCTCCCCCTTCGGGACAATCGAAACTCCCACGGCTTGGAGTTCCCAATGACGGTCTCTGACCAGGGACCGTGGGCTCCGTGATGTTAAAGTCCGCAAGCACCCACGGTTGGAGCTCCAAGGTCGATCCCTGGCAAAGGGATCACGAGCTCCCCGATGTTAAAGTCCTGCGGTGGAGCTCTCAAAAGTCGGTCTCCATCAAAGGCCGCCAACTCCTCGACGTTAGGCCGCAGTGCGGATGGAGATTCAATATGGAAAAAAATTGCATCTCCATCGAGGTAAGAGATTAGAAAAAGTTTCCCCCAACTCCCCCCTCCCCACGCCCCCCCACATAAAACAAGCTAAAGAACGCTAAAAACATACATTGAACACATACTATTTAAACACAAAGAAGGAAAGCACAGACAGACTGTTGGCGAGGGAGCATCTAACAGGAACATGCTTCTTCCGTAAAAAGGGTAACCATCAGCAATGTATATCTCCGTTTCTTAAAATAATAATAATAATAATAATAATACATTTAATTTATATAGCGCTTTTCAGGAAATTCAAACACGCTTTACAGAGCAAAATCAGCAATAAATCATGGTTTTATCATTTCTGAATGAGCCATTAATTCGAGCCAGTAGTTTAAAAAATCACATCATTAAATCACCTGGTTCTATCCGAGGCATCTCCTGATGGCCACTGCTGTGATTTATCTTTCAGTAGAAAAATTAGATAGCAGTGTTCAGAAATACAGTCTGTTACTGTCCATCATCAAGTACGTGAGTGTTCTATTTGGGTTTTACTTTCGCAGTTTATATATTTTTGCCACACTTTGACATGAATTTCATTGTTGGGGAAAACAGTGGAGGGCACTGGAGAGATACCAAACAGTTGTCACTGGTTTGGAAATCATAAAAGACTGCGTGTAGTCTTGAATATATATTTAATGTAACTTTCAGTGATAGAGTTCAGTAACTGTAGTATAGAAAGTACAGATGCAGATGCAGAATTATACTGTGGGGTGCCATGATTTGTATGTTTCCCAATATTCTAAAACCCAACTCGAAGTGCAACAAATTTATGACCATACACAGGAACATTTTAAGATGCATCAGTGAATACTAAGAAATATGTGTAATGTGTGCAATATAAGGTGAGTGAGGTCCTCATTAAATTCTGTGTTCCGGCTGGATTTTTGATGGCCTGCCCATTGGACCTTGTGGTATCCTTTCCAAATATTGATCCCGCCTGAATCTGAGGAGCGAGCTACTCACTGGAAGCATGACATTAACACTGATGGTTTGCTTCCCAATACTATCCAATAATTCACGATTAGTAAGGGCGTCAAAAGTTACGGGAAGAAGACAGGAGAATGGGGTTGAGAGGGTAAAATAGATCAGCCATAATTGAATGGCGGAGCAGGCTCGGTGGGCCGAATGGCCTAATTCTGCTCTTATGTCTTATGGTCTTATAATTGATAGCTTAGCTAGTTTGGTCCCTACTCAGCCAAATATTTTTAGGCAAGGACTCCAGATACCAATAACATCTTATGTCAGTTAACTCAGCAGAAGTCATGAATTAAATCTGCTCCCTTTATCTACCTCCATGACTCAGTTCTGAATGAGGAAGTGCATTAATCAACGTGGAGCTTGGAAAGCTTCCCTTATAAGTAAGATTACGTGGCAGTTCAAACATGTACAGTTGGATAATGATGGCTAAATAGAGACTCTCTGTCAACTCGAATTACTTTCATATCACAGGATGTGTTATACGCCGAGACATGCCATTACAATGAGGTTTTTGTATTCTTCGATTATTCTCATTTACCAGCTTTGTTTCAGGTTTTTCTGAAATTGAATTTGGCAATGTCTACATTCCAACCACAGCTGGAGACTGGAATCTGGAAAAAAGAAGTCAGTCAGCAAGAGTTATCTGCGGGGCATGCAATTCAGGAGCTAGTGCCGGCCTGTTCCCAGAACCATCAATGGGCAATGTGAAAAGGGAAATCTAGGAGATAACAAGTTTTCAATGGTCTAAAATAATGCACCACAAATTAACACAAGAAGATAAAGGAGAAGGGAGATGAGGAAGAATTTCTTTAGTCAGAGGGTGATGAATCTGTGGAATTCATTGCCACAGACGGCTGTAGAGGCCAAGTCATTGGGTATTTTTAAGGTGGAGATTGATAGGTTCTTGATTAGTAAGGGTATCAAGGGTTATGGGGAGAAGGCAGGAGAATGGGGTTTGAGAGGGAAAGATAGATCAGCCATGATTGAATGATGGAGTTGACTTGATGGGCTGAAGGGCTAATGTCTGCTCGCTCCTCTTGCTTATGAACTTATAAATATGAATGAGAAAAATTCTTGTGGATGTATAGTCCAAGAGCTGTGAGGAGAAAGTAGGGGAGGAGTGAGGTAGGAGATAGTGGTGACTTAGGTTACATGAAGTAGGACAGAGGCAAATCAGTGGCGGGGTTTCATTTGTCCAAGAAGTCAGAATATTCTGAGAAGATCGCTTGGTAAAATATTTGGTTAAAATTATTGCAACACACTTAGCTGAAATATGACACAAGAAGTGACAGAATGGGAACTATTCAGCTTACAAATCTACTCCTTCCCAGGATTCTGGATATTGTTCCATGCAAATAACAATAATAACCATGTAATGTAATTCCTTCAAAATCAAATGCACTTTGAGAAGTTTTCGAGAGATGGCCCAAGACGTTATATAAATATGGAACCATTCTACCTTCCAAGATGACATATTGGAATTTTGTTCTCTTCTCATGGGAAAGTTCCAAAGTGCCTATGTATCACCACTTGTTACATTATTGATCTTTCATGGACTCCTGTTCTTGCACAGTGACATTTCCCTGATGCCAGCAGCTCAGGATCTATCAATCAACCTTCAATCATCTGTCTGCAGTTATCCAAACAACCTTTAACCACATTCTAATTCATAGGTATACCCGAGTAATGATTTAATGTCTTGACTTGGTTACTAAAAAGAACAAAACTGTATTAAATTATTTTTACATGCATTTTCTCCCCTTTAAAATTTTCATATTACTTTTTATTCTGATCAATATGAATGGTTTGATGTTTTCTGGGTGACATGGCTCAAGATGCTTCCACTAATAACAGCAGAAAGACTGTGATAAAGAGGTACTTGTGATAAAGAGGTTCTTGGTGTCTTCCATCTCCATTATAGATCAGTGCGGCATGAATAGCAGTCACACCACAATGCCTTTCTTCCATTTGCACTGCGGAGGCATAGGAATGGGTGCCGTGCCTTCCTTTGTCAAATTCAAAGAATTTTTTTGTTGGGCATTATATAGAGTGGCATGGTGGCGCAACGGTAGAGTTACTGCCTTGCAGTGCTAGAGACCAGGGTTCAATCCTGATTACGGGTGCTGTCTGTAAGGAGCTTGTACATTCTCCCTGTGATTGTATGGGATATTTTCTGGGAGCTCCGGTTTCCTCCCACACTCCAAAGAGTTTATAGGTTCGCAGGTTAATTGGCTTCAGTAAAGATTGTAAATTGTCCCTATTGTGTAGGATCGTGCTAATGTACGGGGATTGCTGGTTGGCTTGTACTCAATGGGCCGAATGGTCTGTTTCTGTGCTGCATCACTAAACTAAACCAAACTAAACTAAACTAATCTAATATTAACAAAAGTTTACTGTTTAGTGCTATTTAGCAGTGTTCCCAATTTGAGACTTTTAAAAGAAATGCATCAGTTTTTAAATTAGATCCATATAGATAATCTCATCATGCATAGTTCAACATCAAATCTCCCTTCTCTGTAGGTCATACACTGCAGTGGATATTTGAAAATCCGCCAGTATGTATTTGACCTGTCTCTCTATGATGGATGTTACCAGATTGTGGGACTGGTGGCAGTGGGTCACTCGTTACCACCAAGCGCTATTACTGAAATCAAACTTCATAGCAACATGTTCATGTTCAGAGCCAGCCTGGATCTCAAACTCATATTCCTGGACTCAAGGTAAGAGTTTCAAACTGATAAAGGCAAGTGGGCGTTAAAAAGATCTCAATTCTTCATTGTTTAACGTTCTAAGGGTGATATGTTAGCATGCCAATGACACTTAACTGTGTCATCATCTCATTCCTTTCACTTACAAGGCTGCATTTTGCGAGGAGATATCAAGGATCAGTCATCACCAGGTTACTCAGTTGTTGGGGTCTGACTCATGGATTACGAATTATCGGATGTTCCCGTACCTTCAGTATATAAGATTTAATATAAGGGGATATCCAAGTTGAATAGAAGGGTTATAAAACACTTCCAAGCATCATAACCGGGTAATTTTCTTGATCAACCCATTTGTTGCTGGGAGCCTGAGGTGTGGTAGGCTCTGGTTGGACTATTGAATCCGAAGAAGGGTCTCGCCCC
Organism: Rhinoraja longicauda; assembly: GCF_053455715.1. Taxonomy (NCBI): domain Eukaryota; kingdom Metazoa; phylum Chordata; class Chondrichthyes; order Rajiformes; family Arhynchobatidae; genus Rhinoraja; species Rhinoraja longicauda. Next base: position 46,629,807 of record NC_135964.1, on the reverse strand, counting down.
GAAACGTCACCCCCTCCCCATCCATGTTCTCCAGGGATGCTGCCTGACACGCTGACTTACTCCAGCACTTTGTGTTCTTTTACTGAATGATACTTTTTTACCCAGCTTCAGAGCATAGTGAAAGTTGACACTTACATAAAACTCTCACGATGAACTGCAGGATGGGCTGGAAATTCACTCAGATTTTTTTTTTTTTAAAGGCACCATGTGGTTTGCCACTGCCAAACCCAATCTGCACACATTTCGGGGTGATTTAGCACTTGCTAAGAAATTCATCTCCTCATTATTTTGCAGATGTATTGTTTACCCAAGACTTTATTTCTGGAGTAAAACTCACCCAGTGATCTGCAAAAGCAACAATTATTATTTACACACTACCAACACCAACTAAACTATGAACTACCAACTGTTTTGGTTGCATTAGGGACGTTGAGCTTTTTTTGCATTAATATTGCTTCTTTTTTTAATTGATTGTACATTTTTTGTTTATTATGTTATCTCTGAGTACCATGTTTACAGATCTGTTATGCTGCTGCAAGTAAGAATTTCATTGTTCTATTTTCGGTACGTATGCCAATTAAACATAGAGTCATAAAGTCTTACAGCATGGAAACAGACCCTTCAGTCCAACTTGCCCACACCGGCCAACATGTCCCATCTACATGAGTCCCACCTGCCTGCGTTTGGTCCATATCCCTCTAAACCTGTCCTATCAATGTAACTGTCTAAACCCTCTTGACTCTTCAAAACCCCAGCTTTAACTAATCCCATTAAAAGAGGCTTTTCCTGCTAATAAGAATGCCTTTATCACAACTCAATGTGTGTATACCAACAAGTAGCGTACCTGCAGCATTTTGAGTATTTCTCATCCAATGCAGCATTGAAACGAAGGTCTGCATCAATTTGTCAGAAATGCCATCAGCTTAGTCCAGTGTCTGTTTTTTCCATAAATCACTTTATTTATACACCTCCCCAAAATTATAGCATCAATATTTGTCTTACTACATGTTCTAGCAACCCTCTATGCAAATAGATCCTAACTTCTCTTTCATTCTATTAATGATGATCTTAAATTTAAATCTTTCAGTTACCCACACTGACCGATGGAAACCATTTTTCACTATTTACCTTGTGACCATCTGCACTGATCAATGCAACCCAACAAAGCAATTCTGGAGTCCCTCGCCATGATCTCAGCCACTCTTCCCCAATGGGCTTGACAATGTTTCTTACAACTTCTCCATGGTTAAGACCACCTTCAGAACAGCTGGAAGATAGACACATGGGCATTCCCTATTTCTCCATCCCTCCCCCACCCTAGTAGTCATACTAGTTTCACTGTCGTTCTGTCAGGTTTTATTGTCTGTATAACTCATTATCACCTACCCTACAGCCATAAGTGGACCATTGTAGGCTCCACCTGTCCTTGATCATTGTTGCTTTTCTCATATCTTTCATTCATTTGTCCTATGTACCTTCTATATCTCGTATCCCTTTTCCCCGACTCTCAGTTTGAAGAAGGGTCTCGACCCGAAACTTCAACTATTCCTTTTCTCCAGAGATGCTGCCTGACCCGCTGAGTGACTCCAGCTTTTTGTGCCTATCTACGATTAGCACCATCTGCAGTACCTTCCTACACATTCAGAACAGCTGGAGCTGAATACAATATTCTAACTACTGCAAACCAATACTTTGCATTTGCTAATATTACCTTTCTTCCCTTTACTGTACTTTCCTATGTATGAAGGCCAGGGTCCCGTGTCCATAGCTTTATCTGAACTACATTGTCGTTTGCGCTGTTTAAATGAGCTTATTGTTTTTTACATTGCAGAGTTGCAGAATTAACTGGATTCGAACCCCAGGACCTGATAGAGAAGACTTTGTACCATCACGTGCATGGATGTGACGTTTTCCATTTAAGATATGCCCATCATCTCTGTAAGTAATAAGCCTCACTCTTGAAATAATACTCATTCCAGAACAATTTATGCGAATCAATTATTATGCAGTGATAAAAGTCAAAGCTTCCCATTATGTTTCCAGGTTTATGGCATGTAGGTAAATACTTTCAAGTGATCATTCTGGGTCAGGTACAACCAGCTGCCTAAACTCGTGTAAGTGTTCAGTGCTCCCTACCACCTTGAGAAGGGTGAACACCTTGCCAAGTGCTGGAAATTGGATTTGGTGTTGATGGGGATCCAGTGCATGGACTTGGTGGTCCAAAAGGTCCATTTCATGCTGTGTGATCCAATGGCTCCACATAGAGAGAGATCACTATGATCACATCTCCAAAAATGCTAAGGGCAGCTCTCACCCAGGGCGGCTCAGTGGCACAGTGGTAGAGCTGCTGCCTCACAACGCCAGAGAACCAAGTTCGATTCTATCTGTGGGTGCTGTTCGTGTGGTGTTTGCATGTTCTCCCTGTGACCACATGGAATTTTTCCAGGTGCTCCAGTTTCCTCCCACATTCCAGGTTAATTTGCTTCTGTAAACTGATGCTGGTGTGTAGGATACGAAAGTGGGTAGCATAGAACCAGTGTACGGATGGTCGGCATGGACTCAATGGGCCGAAGGGCCTGTTTCCATGCTATATCACCAAAATAGTCTGAAATCATCTTCCCCGGTTACATTTTTAAAGTGCCAGAAATTCTCAGTGAAATTTGCAATGTTTTTTTTAATAGTCATCTGATATGATAAATCCTGTGATTAAAAAGGAAATACATTTTTTCTTTTTTGATTTATTCTGTAAGTGCTGGTCAAAGGACAAGTCACGACAAAGTACTACCGCCTGTTGTCCAAACATGGAGGCTGGGTGTGGGTTCAGAGCTACGCCACCATTGTGCACAACAGCCGCTCCTCCAGACCCCACTGCATTGTGAGCGTCAATTATGTTCTCACGTAAGTAAACATGTACAGTGTGCTCATGGCCACAGAACCTCTAACAACGTTTGAAAGAATTAACATCCAAGGATGTGTCAGGAATGCAAGCAAACCTAGAAGTGTAAAAGGCTAATTGGCCCATCAAACGTGTTCTATTGGATGGTTATTCTGCTAATGATATCTCAACAACATCCCCTGTTAAGGGAAAGGATGGAGTTGGAGGCAAATTGGGGAAAGATGGAAGCAAACAAATATTAAAGAAGAGGGCAACTAAAGCCAACTTGGAGAAGGAGATCGTAGCAATGATCGTTAGCAAGGCATTTTAAGGAATTTAGGCGTGACAGTGATAGAAACATAGAAACATAGGTGCAGGAGTAGGCCATTTGGCCCTTCGAGCCAGCATCGCCATTCAATATGATCATGGCTGATCATCCAAAATCAGTATCCCTTGATTCCATTAGCCCTAGGAGCAATAATCTAACATATGGTATAAGCATATTAATGGGAAACAAAATGAGAGTAGTTTATGTGGACAGGTCAACGTTCAGGTCAACTGCTCCCCTGTCGTTTTAATAGTCTATTGGAAAAAAAGTATCATTTTTGAAACAGAAATTTGAATTCCTCCAATATGCCCAGCCCATGACACTTCCAATAGGACAACAACTGTCCCCTGAAACTTGCAGTCTTTCCTCCTCACTGCTAAAAATTGAAAAATACAATGAACAAAATGGAAGCTAATGTCAGAAAGGTGATTTAATATTGTCCTCAGATAGAAAGTAATCAAAATAGCATTTTATGTATTTAACAAACTAGTCACTAGTCACTAGGAGAAACAAAGATTTGCAAATGTTGGTTAATACACAAAAGGACACAAAGTGCGGGGTCTCGACCCGAAAGGTCACCTATCCATGTTCTCCAGAGGTGCTGCCTGACCCGCTGAGTTACTCCAGCACTCTGTGTAACGTCACCTATCCATGTTCTCCAGAGGTGCTGCCTGACCCGTTGAGTTACTCCAGCACTTTGTGTCCTTTGATCATTGAAGCTAGTTTCCTCAAAATGAAATTGATGAAACACTGAGGTTTGTGTCTTTCTATTTTGAGAGGCAGGTTTCTCATAAGTGGTAATTTTTCATAAGTTGTTGATGATGAAATGCAGGATAAGTGATTGAATTGAACAATGTAATGCATTGGAACACTGCCATTTCATAGTCAAGGATCCTGGCTTGACTCACACTGATTGGCAGTGACTCCCAAGTGCAGCAAATTCGAGTGGAGGCTCAAAGCTGAATCAGCAATCCCAGCCCTAAGTTACATTTGTACCACACGGGAAATGGAGGTATTACGGTGATAAATTTCTGATATAAACGATAGAAAGCAATGGAATTACAATCTCTGGAAAGGCCAATAAAAAATTCTGGGACCATATGGAATAAAAATGGAACAGAGATATTTTAGCAAACATGGAAAGAATCACTGAGCTGATGTGGCAACTGCAACAGTCACGAGTTCATAGTGGCTACCAGAGCGTTGCACAGTAGTGCACAGTGAGTGTGACTGTTGCACACTCTGAAGCAAAGGGCACAAGTGTACCTTACCCTCCCGGACCGATGTGACACTCCATGTGCAGTTCTTATGTGTCTTTTAGTTTTAGTTTAGAGATACGGCGCGGAAACAGGCCCTTCGGCCCATCGAGTCCGTGCTGACCAGCGATCCCCACACATTAACACAAGCTTACACACACTAGGGACAGTTGACACTTATGCCAAGTAAACAAACCCAAGCCAATTAACCTACAAACCTGTACGTCTTTGCAGTGTGGGAGGAAACCGAAGATCTCGGAGAAAACCCAGGCAGTCATGGGGAGAACGTGCAAACTCTGTTCCGACAGCACCCGTAGTCAGGATTGAACCCGGGTCTCCGGCACTGCAAGCGCTGCACTACAGTGCAGCCAAGTATACAGTAATGGAGCTGTGGTTCTGTGCTAGCCTGCACTCCCATTTAATGGCTTCCCAGCCCATAGAATGGGCTCATGCCACAATGACTGGCCCGTTTAGTCATCATAAACCCATAGGAAGGTTCATGCAGCTGTCAGGAGTTACAGATGGGAATATATTTCTAACGTTCAACTTTTATGAATGCACAACAGGAAAAAAAAATCAATTCAAAAACTTAATCATGAATAGCAATATTGTTGCATTTAAGCTGGGCAGCAGGGATATAAGTAAGATTCATGCATCAGACAGAAGCTTACAAAGTAAACCTTATCCAGCAGTGAAAGTGTTCAGTGATGTAAAATACCAGTGGATCTCCTGTGGCATTTCCCAGTTAAGTCAGAGGATATTCTGTGTTATAACAAAAGGAACTTTATGCACAATGTACTACTTTGCTGCTGCTGTGATCCTGAGTTAACATGGTCTGTCCCTTTAATACTTTGTGTTAAACTGGAGAGCTAAGATCAATTAGAGTTTAACCGATGTGGATGAAGGAGAGGTGCAGATTGTCAGGACACGGTTTCAACCCAGTGACCATGAAATGAGAGGCCTTCGCTTTCAGCAGGCTGTTAACATCAAGCAGCAAGGTGTCGGAAGTGCTACTAATGTCACCAAAACTGAGATTTGCATTTAGATAATCCCTTGCATTACCTCAGGATATCCCAAAACACTTTATAAACAATGAAGCACTTATTGTTCACCGTTGTAATGCTTTTTTGTACAGTTCACTTTATCTTTCTAATCTGTCTCGGCATGGATAGGACACTTGTGTAGGAAGGAACTGCAGATGCTAGTTTACACCGAAGATAGACACAAAATGCTGGAGTAACTCGGCGGGACAGGAAGCATCTCTGGGTAGAAGGAATGGGTGATGTTTCGGGTCAAGACCTTTCTTCAGACTGAGAGTCGAGGGAGAGGAAGACACAGAGATATGGAAGGGTAAGGTGTGAAAACACCTTGATCATCGTCCCCTCTGATCACTCGTTTTCACACTTTACCCTTCCATATCTCTGTGTCTTCCTCTCCCCTGACCCTCAGTCTGAAGAAGGTCTCGACCCGCAACGTCACCTATTCATTCTATCCAGAGAAGCTGCCTGTCCCGCTGAGTTACTCCAGCATTTTGTGTCTAAATTTGGATAGGACACTTATCTATCAGCCAGCGTGTTGCTGCATGATATTCACTTTTTGTGTTTGTTATATTTTCATATCTTCTTTCTCCCAATCTGGCTTCAACATTTTCCATCATTCCTTCACCTGTATGTATCGACCATTGCTGAATATCATATGCTATTTTAATCAATGCTTTCAAGAAAGAATATTAAAGAAGGTAGTATTCTCTGGAACAATGCATCAATAAGTGGTGGAAGATTAAAATGAGACCTGGACTGATACATTTAAAAGTGATCTGATAAAGTCATTCATAATATACATTATTCGGCAATAAATGGGGACAAATTGTTTCCTTTAATTGGCAAGCCATTAACATGAAGGCACAGAAATAATGAATGGGCAGGAAGATTGGAAAGTAAAATCTTTTAGACCAAGGAAGCAAGATATATAGTTCTCTGCGTCAAACAATTTTTGAAGCAGATACAATAACGTTTCCTCTTTTATTTGTCTGTTTGTTTTGTCTATCCATATTTACACTGAACTTTTTAAATTTATGATGGGATTTACAGGGTACTATGTCCCGAAACGTCACCCAGTCCTCATCTCCTGAGATGCTACCTGTCCCGCTGAGTTACTCCAGATTTTGGTGTCTATCTTTGGTTTAAACTAGTATCTGCAGTTCCTTCCTACACATTTCGTCTACTATGTTTACATGTCTGTTGTGCTGCTGCAAGTAAGAATTTCATTGTTGTGCTTTGGGACACATAACAATAAAACACTTTATAATGATGGTGAATGTCCATCACCTCCAGTTTAAATTCCATTTGGAATATTTTGGAGGACCAAGAACCAAGAACCAAGAATCATTTATTCAACTATACCTCAGTATGTCTGTCACTTCCTTCCGCATTTCTATCAGTGGCGCCCGGCAAATTATAACTAACACCAAATTTTTAGCCCTCTGAGATTTACTTCATATATGTTCCCGATCCTTCCTTCTCCTTATTTAATTTGCATCCGCTCCATTGTCAGAAATTTTATGAAAGGATGCAAAGAATTATACATTTATTGCACTTTTCATGAGTTTTCCATGCTTTATGACTCAATGACTCTATGACTTCAGGATAACCCAAAATACTTTAAAGTTATGACTTGTATCTGAAACCCAGTCAACCACTGTGCAAGGGTAATCTCTGTCGGGGATAAAGAAAAGTATTCTTTTTACAGGCTGGATGGTAATCTTGGGACTTGCAATGGACAAATCTTTACAGGAATTATAGAGGGGCATTGATATCAAGTTGACCATGGTGAATTATTATAGATACAGTAACTACCTATCTTTAGAAATGGAGAAATCAAGGAAGGGAAGGAGAAAGTCTTATGTGGGACCTTGTAAACAGCAATTGGAGTAAACATCAAGAGTTAAGAGTGTTTAATTGCCATATTTCCCTAGAAGTGGAACAATAACATTCTCGAAATAGACAAAAAATGCTGAAGTAACTCAACGTGTTAGGCAGCATCTCTGGAGAAAATGGGTAGATGACGTTTCAGATTGGGACCCTTCTTCAGATAATGAAATTCTTACTTGCTGCAGCTTTACAGGGACATTAGCACAACTGCACAACAAATTATACAATAAAGAATTATTATCACTGACATTACATTAACATCGGAACAGAAGAAAGAATATACCACATCTCTGTCAAAAAGCCAGGCACATCCAAGATCCATTTGATTCTCCTTGGAAGATATAAGTGGAGTTACAGGAGAAATTGATCAATGCAAAATAATTACAATCAGTTAAAGGAGTTGATGACAGGTAGGGACTCAATGGGGTTCTATTGATGATAGGGCTGAAAGGCTTTCTAGTGCAGACGAATGATGAAAATGAGATGGTCAGGGCGAAACAGAAGAGTGTCAAATTTATACACAAAATGTTGGTGTAACTCCGCGGGTCAGGCAGCATCTCCGGAGAAAAAGGATGGGTGACGTTTCGGGTCAGAGCTCTTCTTCAGACTCGGTTCCAACCCGAGATGTCACCCACCTTTTTTCTCCAGGGATGCTGCCTGACCCGTTGAGTTACCCCAGTGCTTTGCGCCTATCTTCGGTATAAACCAGCATCTGCAATTCCTTCCTTAGAAAGGTCCTGGTAGAGATGACAAGACAGTCAGCATGAGGAAGAAGACAGGAGCAGAGCAGTTCAATGAGATAAGAACAGATTCAGGCAGCCCTGCGTCTGGATGTTGGGAAGCAGCTGCACTGTGTGGGAGGCTGAGTATAGAAGTATGTCTCCAACTCATAATTACAATCTTAAAATTGGTGCCTTGTGTCCAGTGGTTCAGTGATACAGTGCAGAAACAGGCCCCTCAGCCCACCGAGTCCGCACCGACCGGCGACACCCACACACTAACATTATCCTACACACACGAGGGACGATTTACAATTCGCCTCCAAGCCTGTACATCTTTGGAGCGTGGGAGGAGAAAACTCACGGAGTCATGGGGAGAACGTGCATACTCCGTACAGACAAACACCCATAGTCAGGATCGCATCCGTGTCTCTTGGCGCTGTAAGGCTGCAACTCTACCGCTACGCCACCATGCTGCCCCAAATACTAGAAGTACACTAGAAGTATTGTGATACTAGAAGGGCAGTAACTGTCAGCGAGCTGCCATTTAGTCTCACATATCCCACTATTCACATTTCCTTATATATATCAAGTTTCTGGTTCATTCCAGCCTACAATTTATGCACTACTTTCTTTAATGCCTCTTGCAGGGTCATCCTCCAGCTGAAAGAGTTTATTATTTAAAAAACCTCCAGGGGAAAACGGTACTAATCAACTCAATCTTTCCTGATAGCTCAATACTTTAAACATCGTCATAAATTTTTGGTGCACGTTCTCCAGTATTTCAATATCACGTTAAGACTAGAATGATGCACTGTATTCCCAATTTGATTTAAGCAAGATAAATTTACCATCACCTCCCTGTTTCAGTGTAATTCCTCTGGAAACGGCCTCCATTCCTTTGTGATTTATGTATCTGTATTCCCAAAGCCCCGTGCTCTCTCACCCACCTTTAGTTTCTTGCCTTCCAAGGATAACGGTCCCGTTATTTCTCTTGGAAAAGTCTCAGCCATTCAATCAATTCACGTCGGTACAGTAGAACGCAAGACTGGGTTGCTCAGTCTTTTGTTAGTTACACCGCTAAAGGTTATTGTTGGAATATTAAAATACTTTCGACTTTACTTCAAATTTACTCTTTGCAATTTAGTTTTTGTGGTTAGCTGTTATTCCCGATTACTGTAAATTAAATTGCTTTTCAACGAAACTGCAAGATTCAAAACAATGCAACCTCGTCATGTCAACCAGGCCGCGAATAACGGGGAGAATAGATGGATATTAAATTACCTTTTGACCAAATAAGTCCACAAATGTGCATGGTTGGCTGATTATCAATGCAAAATGATTGCACAGTCCACAAGGCATAAATGGCCAGGATGAAAATTACAAGCCACTTCCTCAGCAGCCAACTCCTGCCACTTGTCAGTGCTTAATACATTTTCAGCTTAATTTTTTTTTTTAATATAAGAAACCAGGCTTTGTCAGGGGCTGTTGAATTCAACGGCAAACTCCAGGCACATTCCAGATGGATGACAGGCAGCCCTGGCCAAAAGGAAATGACCAGGACAAGATCGTCAACTGGTGCCTGACACAGAGCCAGATTGGAATATTGAACGGATATAAAGCCGGCATCAGTTAATTACTGTAAATACGACTGTTTGTACACTTGCAAATTTAATTTCCTCCGTGAGCTATTTTCAGAGGGCTGGTTAATAAATTCGCATTAATCCCCCCTGTCAGTCTCCCATCGTGGCCGATCTTAACCCATTTCAAACAATCTCGCGTTGAACTCACGTCATCTCACATTGCAATGTCGTTTGAATCTTGTGTTGCAGGGACGTTGAATGCAAGGAACTGCAATTATCACTGGATCAAACCACCGCCATCAAGTCCTCCTTTCCCTATAAGATGCTGCTGTCTACCTCACATGAAAGCCAAAAGCAACTCAGACCCAAAATCTCCAAACTGAAGTCAAAGCTAAAGACCTCTCCTTATCCACAGGTACACACTATGGAATAACATCCTCACTTGATCATCTCCAATGCCCTTGTCTAGGCAGCACAGTGTGCGTGGACTGGAGCTAAGGTTTGCTCCCTATGTCGCTAACAAATGTAAAGCAGAGGACAGCTGCTCATTTCTCTACACAGGAAGCATTGAGTTAACTTCCTACCACCTTGCCTCAATGGAATGCTATATAGATGGTGCAAGGCGAAGAAAGGAATGAAAATAAAGCAGATAAGCCATTTGTTGGCTCCTCTACGTAGAAAGATAGAAAATAGGTGCAGGAGTAGGCCATTCAGCCCTTTGAGCCAGCACTGACATTCAATATGATCATGGCTGATCATCCAACTCAGTATCTCGTACCTGCCTTCTCTCCATACCCCCTGATCCCTTTAGCCACAAGGGCCACATCTAACTCCCTCTTAAATATAGCCAATGAACTGGCCTCAACTACCTTCTGTGGCAGAGAATTCCGCAGATTCACCATTCTCTGTGTGAAAAAAAACGTTCTCATCTCGGTCCTAAAAGACTTCCCCCTTATCCTTAAACTGTGACCCCTTGTTCTGGACTTCCCCAACATCGGGAACAATCTTCCTGCATCTAGCCTGTGCAACCCCTTAAGAATTTTGTAAGTTTCTATAAGATCCCCCCTCAATCTTCTAAATTCCAGCGTAATAATTTACTTTATTGTCACATGTACCGAGGTACAGTGAAAAGCTTTTTGTTGCATGCTAACCAGTCACTAGTTTAGTTTAATTTAATTTAATTTAGAGATACAGCGCGGAAGCAGGCCCTTCGGCCCACCGAGTCCCCGCCGACCAGCGATCCCTGCACATTAACACTACCCTCCACACACTAGGGACTATTTACAATTTTACCAAGCCAATTAACCTACAAACCTACACGGCGTTGGAGTGTGGGAGGAAACCAGAGAAAACCCACACAAGTTACGGGAAGAATGTACAAATTCCATACAGACAAGCATGCGTAGTCGGGATCGAACCCGGGTCTCTGGTGCTGTAAGGCAGCAACTCTACCACTGCGTCACCGTGCCGCATAGCTAAGGCAATAGTAAAGGGTCCTCGGACTATCTTTAGTCAGACTTTACTGGACTTTATCTTGCACTAAACATTATTCACATTATTCTCTTTATCATGTATCTGTGCACTGTGGACGGGCTCGATTGTAATCATGTATTGCTTTTCTGCTGACTGGTTAACACACAACAAAAGCTTTTCACTGTACAGGTACTCCCCAGGTTACGATGGTTCGACTTGCGATAGTCTGAGTTTAACGATGGTGCAAACGGTAGCGACCCGTCGTGAGCCGCTGCTCACGTCCGGCCACGTGATCACACATTTTCAATGCATTTCGACTTACAATACTTTGGGTTTCCAATGGGTTTCTCGGAATGGAACCCCACCGGAGACTGAAGAGTACCTGTACCCAGGGCCATTTTTACAGCATTATGGGCCCCCGGGCAAAGCAGTGTACTGGGGCCCCTACCGTTACTCTCCCCCACCCCCCTTTCCCTACCAGCCCCCCCTGTCGTGCCGGCGAAGAGTACTTACCGAAAAGCACTTAGCGATGGACTTAGGGTGCTACATTGTTGCGAAAAGCACTTACAGATCGCTGTGAGAAGCACTTAGTGACCGAAAATGTAGCGAAAAAAGCACTTATTGAACCTACATTTTTTTTTAAGTAGTATTTATTTATTGCAAGTCACTTAACATACACAGATCAGCATGGGGCCCCTATGCTCGTGGGCCCCCGGGCAAGTGCCCATCAGGCCCATGCGTTAAGACGGCCCTGCCTGTACCACGGTACACGTGACAATAAACTAAACTAAACTAAGGAAGTGTATAGATGACATCCAGGATGACTCACATGATTTTTGTTCAATCTTTACGGGGAAGCACTTGACCTCACTCAGACCCATAGTAAAGGGCAGGAGCTAGAGCAGTATAAAATATGAAGCTCGAACCAGCTTCAAACTAGTGCAGCAAAGGGACTGGTTTACCTCAGCACCGTGCGAAGTCCTGCCTTCCAATGTCGTTAAGCATTCACATCAGAAAATACTGAATTCTTTATTATAGCTTCAAACGTTTACATGAAGCTGGAGATGGAAATGACATCTGCCAGCTTTTGACAGTGTGTTTATTTTTAAACTCTCATTGCTTTTCAGCACAGTAATAATTTCTGGGATTTATATAAGGGAACCACTGTATATTCATCCCTTAATACAAGACTGTTTGCAGTTCACAGCCATAGTTTGGACTGCCACTTAGTGTAATTTAAAACAATTTAATGGTTTGAGAAGCAAGTTTTAAGAAGTTGACCTTGCTTTTTTTTTAATCACTGTTCCAAGACTGATGACTTTAAAATTTCAAATGTTTACCATTGGTTTTTAAAGTATCCCATTCCGACTTACATTTACCATCTCCAACAAAACGTGTTCTGCTCTGCCTCATCCCAGTGCCCAGAATCTTCATGAAGAAGGGACCCGACCTGCAACGTCATGTACCTATGTTCTCCAGAGATGCTGCCTGACCTGCTGGGTTACTCCAGCACTTTATGTCCTTTTTATTATCCTCTTGGTATTGGTTTATATTGTCAATGTGTATTGAGATACAGTGAAAAACTTTGTTTTGCGTGTTATCCGGTCTAATTATACCATACATGAATGCAATCACACCATACATGTAGTCATGGAGACATAAAGTCATAGAGTCATACAGTGTGGAAACAGGACCTTCGGCCTAACCTGCCCACACTGACCAAAATGTCCCATGTATATTAGTCCCACCTGCCTGTGTTTAGCCCATACCCATCTAAACCTGTCCTATCCATGTACCTGTCTAAATGTATCTTAAACATTGTTTCTTAAACTGCCTCAATTGCCTCCTCTGGCAGCTCGTTCCATACACCCAACACCCTTTGTATGAAAAAGGTACTCCTCAGGTTCCCATTACATCTTTCCCCCCTTACCTTAAACTTATGTCCTCTGGTTCTCGATTCCTCTCCTCTGGGCACGAAACTTTGCGAATCTCCCTGAAATATTCCTCTCATGATTTTGCACACCTCTATAAGTGTAAAAGGTCAAAGAAAACAAAGTGCAGGATATAACGTTCCAGCTACAGTCAAACTTGGATGAGTTGGTAGGCTTTTCCTCCAAGATTACATTCAAGTCAAAACTCTTTCTCTTCCAAGGGACTTAGATAGTATTGTTCATTTGATTAATATGCAATATACACCTAAGTAGGTCTTGCTTTCTCCCCAGTATAGGAGACCACTAACAGAACTATTCATTTCACCATGGTACCTGAACCAAGAATCAAACCTGGGACCTCCCTAGAATTTAAAAAAAATGAAATAATAGTGATCAGGAGTGCACTGCCTGCCTGAAGGAGCAGTGCCATAGAGTCATAGAGTCATACAGCATGGAAACAGGCCCTTCAGCCCAACCTGCCCACACCAACGAACATGCCCCATCTACACTAGTCCCAACTGCCTGCATTTGGCCCATATCTAAACCTGTCCTATCCATGTACCTGCCTAAATGTTTCTTAAACGTTGCGAAAATATCTGCCTCAACTACCTCCTTTCCTTAGAAAATATAATCAATGTCAATGCCAATGCAACAAAAGATTTTCACTGTACCCGTGATGAGTTGAGCCAAAGGGCCTCGGTACACGTGACAATAAACTAAACACAATGTCACACAAAAAGAAATTGAGCATGTATGAAACAAATCAAAGATTTGTAAATGATTTTGAAATAGTTTGAGAAAGATTCATCACCCTGTTAGAGGAAAGATGTGTTAAGCTGGAAAGGGTGCAAAGAAGATTGACGAGGATGTTGCCAGGACCCAAGAGCCTGTGCTATAAGGAGAGGTTGAGCAGGCTAGGACTTTATTCCTTAGAGCGCAGGAGGGTGAGGGATGATCTTTTCGAGGTGTATAAGATCATGATGGGAGTAGATAGCGTAAATGCACCGATTCTTTCGCCCAGAGTAGGGGAGTCAAGAACCAGAGGACATAGGTTTAAGGTGAGAGTTGAAAGATTTAATAAAAACCTGAGAGGCAATTTTTTACACAAAGGTGGTGGGTTTATGGAACAAGTTGCCAGCGGAGGTAGTTGAGCCAGGTACAATCGCAACATTTAAAAGACATTTGGACTGGTACATGGATAGGAAAGGTTCAGAAGGATATGTATGTCTTGTGTTTTTTGTTTTTTTGCTCTGTGACTGCTGGCAAATTAATTTCGTTCGGTAAAACGAATGACAATAAAGCTATTCTGTATTCTATTCTGTATTATTCTGTATTCTGAACCAAACACAGGCAGGTGGGACGTGTAGATGGGGCATCTTGGTTGTCTGAGTTGACCTTTCATGTCAAAGGTACAGTGAAATGCTTTTGGCGTGGGCAAGTTGGGCCGAAGGGCCTGTTTCCATGTTGTATGACTCCAGTTGCACAATGAAATCAAGTGTTTTCTTGGAACGTACTCCCTCTGTTACATGTGACAGTCTCGTTTTTTCCCCGTATTTTCAGCAATATAATTCATTCCAAGTTGAGAAAGCCAACTGTGACCGCGCCGATAGCTGGGGCGGCAGTCCCTCACTCAACGTTGAATCGGCCCAGGAAGATGCCTCCCACACGGAGGACAGTGAACTCCTTTACGCCTCTTCCTATGGCCCCCCTTTCCCCTACAACTATGGAAACTTTCCACTGGACCCACAGGCGCTTGGCAGCAAAAAGCAGATGGCGCCCAGCAAGACCGATCAGAGTCAAGGGTCGTCGTGTGAAACAGCGAGATTCTACGTCGGTGCGTTTCAAGCAACGAACGACCACTGCTGGCATTTGACGGGCTCAACGTCAGCTCAGAATACGACTGCCTCAAAATGTCCGCAGGACCACCATGTCAGTGACTCCCAGTATTGCTCGGCACAGAATTATCAGTGTAAGTTGTGATGTTATCCACATTGTTGTACCCTCGACTCGCTTAATTCCCTCGAAAGTCCATACGATTAAAAGATAGTCTTGATATCATTTATACTTAGTTATGATATAAAATAAAAATCCCATGTTTATGATGTGGTGACATAAATTGTTATGAACCAAGCATGATCAATTTGTAGGCATTTGCATAATAGTAAAAGAAAATCAACTTTTATGTTCACGGCATAGTACGTTATCTCATGTTTTTGAGCATTCTAGGTTAATTAAGGACCTCTGAAAAATTGCATGTGGCATTCAACGTGCAGAAAGAAATATTCCTGATAGCTTGAAAAATATTGCCCTTTCAACCAATAGCACTAAAAATGGATCATAGATATAATTCTCTGTTTGTGCCATCATAATTTGTTATCAAGAAGGTTCTCTCTGTGATGTGAGCAAATGCTGCAACTATTTAATGCCAATTATGTTAACACAAACAGAGAATTATATCTACGACCTACATCTCTATCTATCTCACAAAATGCTGGAGTAACTCAGCAGGTCAGGCAGCATCTCAGGAGAGGAATGGGTGACGTTTCGGGTCGAGACCCTTCTTCAGAATGATGTCAGGGGGCGGGACAAAGGAAGGATATAGGTGGAGACAGGAAGATAGAGGGAGAACTGGGAAGGGGGAGGGGAAGAGAGGGACAGGGGAACTATCTAAAGTTGGAGAAGTCAATGTTCATACCGCTGGGCTGCAAGCTGCCCAAGCGAAATATGAGGTGCTGTTCCTCCAATTTCTAATTAACCAACCTGATCTCCCGGTGGCTGAGCACTTTAACTTCCCCTCCCACTCCCAGTCTAACCTTTCTGTCATGGGCCTCCTCCAGTGCCCACCGGAAATTGGAGGAATAGCACCTCATATTTCGCTTGGGCAGCTTGCAGCCCAACGGTATGAACATTGACCTCCAACTTTAGATAGTTCCTCTGTTCCTCTCTTCCCCACCCCTTCCCAGTTCTCCCTCTATCTTCCTGTCTCCACCTATATCCTTCCTTTGCCCTGCCCCCCTGACATCAGTCTGAAGAAGGGTCTTGACCCGAAACATCACCCATCCCTTCTCTCCGGAGATGCTGCCTGACCTGCTGAGTTACTCCAGCATTTTGTGAAATAAATACCTTCAATTTGTACCAGCATCTGCAGTTATTTTCTTACATTCTCTATCTATCTCTGTAGGTCTATTTATCTATGATCCATTTTTAGAGCTATTGGTTGAAAGGGAAATATTTTCCAGCTATCAGGAATATTTCCTTCAGTACTTTTAATGCCACATGCAATTTTTCAGAGATCCTCAATTTGACCTCTTCCCCAAAATGCTCAAAAACATGAAATAATCTACTAGGCCGCAAACATTTTTTTAAAAAAGATTTTATTTTACTATTATGAAAATAC
This sequence comes from Rhinoraja longicauda, assembly GCF_053455715.1. Lineage (NCBI taxonomy): Eukaryota > Metazoa > Chordata > Chondrichthyes > Rajiformes > Arhynchobatidae > Rhinoraja > Rhinoraja longicauda. Next base: position 46,613,315 of record NC_135964.1, on the reverse strand, counting down.
CTTCAAATTGATCATGTTTGATTCGTGATCATTTATGTCACCACATTATGTAAGATTGATTTTATATCATTGCTAAATGTGGATAATGTCAAGACTATCTTTTAATTGTTGCATTTCTACTCAATTCACCAAGCTACTCAAAAGAGTTTTCCACCACTGAGGTATCATCAGAACAACTCAGTTTAGGCAGGTAGGAGTCAAGAACCCTGGCCGATGAGTGAAATTGAGGTCGTGGTAAGGAAAAAGAAGGAGGCATTGGTCAGGTTTAGGCAACCGGGATCAGATGTATCCCTGGAGGAGTACAGGAGATTGAGGAACATACTTATCAGGATATCAGGTGGGCAAATATGGGCACAAAATAAGATTAAGGATAATCCAAAGAGATTTTATAAATATATTAGGGGAAAAGGAGTACCTCGAGAGAGAAAATTGATCCTCAGAAACCAAAGTAGTTATCTATGTGTGGAGCCACTGGAGATAGGCAAAATCCTCAATGAATATTTCTCCTCTTTTTGCCACTGAGAAAGACATGAAGACTGGGTAACATGGAAAATTTAATTGTTCCTCAACACAATCCGTATTATAGTCGAGAAGGCGTTGAATACCGTAAGATGTACGAAGGTATATAAATCTCCCCACTGGACAATTTTGGACACTGGACAAGGAATTGCAGGAGCTCTCGCTGAGATACAGTATATGAACCATTGATAGACATGGGTGAGATGCTGGAAGACTGGAGGGCAGCTAATGTTGTGCCTCTGTTTAAGAAGGACTGCAAAGAAAAACCTGGAAACTTTCGACCAGTAAGTCTAACAATTGTGATAAAAAAAGTTACCGGAGAGGATTTTGACGGATCAGGTATACATGCTTTAGGAAAAACAGGGGTTGACTAGGATAGTTAGAGTCATTTTATGTGTGGGCGATCATGCCTAATGAATTAGATTAAGTTTTTTGAAGAAGTAACCAAGAAGATTGATGAGTTGAGCCAAAGGGCCTGTTTCCGTACTGCATGACTCTGACTCGAATTTAATTGCTGGATTCATGTGCTGATTTACACAGTGATTCCAGTCACATACTTCCAAAATGCCTGAGACAGCATAAGAAACTGATCCTATTTTAACATTAAGTAGGCTTTGGGTGCTATTTTAAAATAAAATATATCAATTATTATATTTGGGGCAGCACAGTGGTGCAGCGGAAGAGTTGCTGCCTTACAGTGCTTCCATCGCCAGAGACCCGGGTTCGATCCCGACTATGGGTGCTGCCTGCACAGAGTTTGTACGTTCTCCCCGTGACCTGCGTGAGTTTTCTCCGAGATCTACGGTTTTCCCCTACACTCCAAAGACGTACAAGTTTGTAGATTAATTGGCTTGGGTTTGTGTATCTGGTATAAGTGTAAATTGTCCCTGGTGTGTGTAGGCTTGTGTTCATGTGTGGGGATCACTGGTCAATGCGGTCGACTGTAGGGCCTGTTTCCACTCTGTATGAGAGGAGTTTTGAATGTATTATTTTGCAAGCACTTTAAGTGGATAGTGAAAGTCACTGGATTTTAACAAAACTAATTTAAGGGTGGCACAGCATTAGAAATGCTGTCTTACAGCACCAAAGACCTGGGTTTGATCCTGACTATGGGTGCTGTGTGCATGGAGTTTGTACTCCTGTGACCTGAATGGGTTTTCTCCGAGTGCTCCGGTTTCCTCCCACACTCCAAAGACTTGCAGATTTTTACAAATTGGCTTAGTTAAAAATTGTAAATAGTCCCAAGTGTGTGTGTGTGTGTAGGAAAGTGTTAGTGTATGGGGGAGGGTTGGTTGGCACGGACTCGGTGGGCCGAAGGGCCTGTTTCCGCACTGTATCTCTGAACTAAAAACTAAACTAAACTAAATTGGGATAATCAAAAACACCAGTTGGCAAATTGGAGTTTATTTGGTAGCTGTTGTGCTCCCTGTTTATCCTGTCCAACCCTGTCTTAATGCCTTCTCTTTCTCTCAGGTGTATTGCCCAACAGTAGACATTGTGAAGCGGTCAACTATGCCACCTTTCCAAGTTGTGCGACATCAAGACCAAATAATAAGTACAAGGAGAAACTTTACAGCAACCCTGTGAAACAAACCAAAATCGAATCACTGCAGTCCCCACAGCACATTATCAAAGAGGAGTGTAAAGTACTGTTCAGACACAATTCTCAGGAGAAATTATGCAATGACGTAAAGTGTTTTTCACCCTCTTTAAGCAATTCATTGTTAGCTAAGTCAGACTGTGATGTTGCCAAGCCAATGGCAAGGATAAGCCAACAGCTTTTACCGACCCCAACAGTGTATGAACAAGCCAGGAGGATTTGTGTGAAAGAGGTGCCGTATGATCATTTCAACCACCAGAAACCCAACCTGGGTGACATTAACTGTGCAAGAGACAATAGAAAGGTCAATGAGGGGCGACCACAGCAGCAAGAGTCGTTAGGTATGGGGACATCAGGGCAAACCCAGCTTGAATCCTTAAGCTATGGACAATTCTTTGCTAAGCACACCTTTCAAAGGTCACCCTGTGCACTCACAGGCTACATCATGGAAAATCGAGGGTACGTTGCTGATGGCAAGAATTCTCCTGGCTACCAGAACCCAAGTCCTGCTTTGAACTCTTCACCAGACATGCACCAGGAGCCTGTCCTTCCACATTACATAGGGACATCTGTCATAATAACAAATGGGAGGTGACAAGGAATCTATGTGATGTGTGGAAGGTGAATTTGTTACAAAGTAACTAGACAACAACTACCGTTACATCTGCTGCAGGTACAACAGCGAGTCCAGGTTTGCAGTGGTACTGGCAAACCATATTCCAAAGCTTCATTGTTGCCTCAATGCTAATGTGTTTCTTTGTCTCTGAGATTTAACCCCTAAATTAATGCATTGTACGAAGACAAACACACAAAACATTATCACTTGTGCAATATTTCAAATGTGGACAAATGGGACAGTTCAGAGTTTTGCATTCTTTCTTGCATTATTGAAGATAAGCTTTCCCCCACTAATAGATATTATCTTATTGACATATATTAAAAAAACACTAACAATGCCAAACAGAAAATGTCTGCATCGTAAGGTTTTATTACAGATTCTGAAGGAATAATACTATGTATTAAATGATTGCAATTATCAAAAACAAGGTCATTTATTGCTCTGCAGTTTATACATTGTTAGTGCTTCAGGCATTGTCACAGTTGGGAACGTTTAAAGAACATATCACTGCTTCTGCAAACCTAAGGGAAAACCATGAAGCCTTTGCCAAGATAACTGTTTGAACAATGAATCAGTCATAAATGAATCAGATTCAGTCATATATGTTTCCATAGCACTTGCAGAAAATGTGTTTGATCAGTATATAAGTACAAAATGCTGGAGTACCTCAGCAGGTCAGGCAGCATCTCAGGAGAGAAGGAATGGGTGACGTTTCGGGTCAAGACCCTTCTTCAGTCTGAAGAAGGATCTCGACCCGAAATGTCACCCATTCCTTCTCTCCTGAGATGCTGCCTGACCTGCTGAGTTACTCCAGTATTTTATGAATAAATACCTTCGATTTGTACCAGCATCTGCAGTTATTTTCTTACACTACATAGTATATAAGTACAGATCATTCCCTTACTAACCGCTTACCAGAACAATTCCCCACTTATGTTTCCAATTGACCAAATCTGAAAAACTGATTAGCCATGTGCTGCCTCTTTAGAGTGCAGATGTGCTTGTCACAATTCTTCCTCAAAATTCAACGATGAGAGTTGCTTCACCCTATAAATCGAACAATAAAAAGCCCTCAAAATTGTCAAGAGAATTCCACCAATTAAATGTCTGTGACAGCAAAAGAAGGTATGTTCTTGCACGATTAAAAAATATATAACGAGTTGTTCCTTGTGAGAGAGACGAGGTTTAAATAAAAGCTTGCATTTCAGAATGGCCCAAGTGCTTGAAAGCCAATGAAATGCTATTGTAATGGGTCACCAACCACTATTACATGAGTGTGGTCAGTCCTATAGTGCAACAAACATGGCAATCAACATGCACACAGCAAGATGCCACAAAATGCAACGTGGAAATGGCTACATAGTCAGTTCTGGTAACATTTATCAAAGGGTGAATATTTGCCAGGCAATGGGCCTAACTTCTCTGATCCTCTTCTTAATATTGCCAAACAATCTTCTAGGACCAATTTAGAGATCAGGTGGAATCTCAGTCTAGCATCTCTCCTGCAAGACAGCACCTCTGATGACGTGGAGCTCTCTCGATGCTGTCCCGGAGTGTTAGTCTGGATTTTTGTATGAAAGCTCTGGAGAGATATTTGAACCCATATCCTTTTGACACAGAGGTGAGAATAATGCCCATAGAGTCACAGCTGACTCTTAATTAAATGCAGTTGTCAACCTTCAGCCTAACTAATGTCAACGCACACGGGCTGTTCAGCTCAGGAATTTAGCTAATGATTTTACAACATTTTTTATCCAGTACATAAATATTAAATACATGTTCCTGATTGTGGAGCAGAAATACCAAAGGAATTATGTGGAGGTGTTCATTCTTGAGAATTAGATTATTATTTTCCACATCTGGATTTGATCTGGATTTTCTTCTCACTGGCAATGGTCATTCATTTGACTGTTTAATTTTTTTGTGGACTTTCGCAACCCAGCCCAATCATTCCCACACCACATTGTCCTCTTCGGGAAGGCTGCAAGTCGCAAAGAGGGAAAGCAACTGCAACTTCTTAATTAATCAGATTGAAGGCAGCACGGTAGAATTGCTGCATTATAGCATCAGAGACCCAGGTTTGATCCTGACTACGGGTGTTGTCTGTATGGAGTTTGTACGTTCTCCCCATGACCTAGACAATAGACAATAGGTGCAGGAGGAGGTCATTCGGCCCTTCGAGCCAGCACCGCCATTCAATGTGATCATGGCTGATCACTCTCAATCTCATGGCTGATCATTCTCGACCTGTGTGGGTTTTCCTTGGGAGCTCCAGTTTTCTCCCACACTTCTAATACATACAGGTCTGTCGTCTAATTGGCTTGGTAAAATTGTAAATTGTCCCTAGTGTATGCTGTTTCCATGTTGTATCTCTATACTAAACTGTGAAAGAACAGTAAAGTCTTAACAATAAAGAATCATTAATTCAATCTCAAGTCGGATGCAGAAAATGAAAGAGTGGGAAAGAAAGCTTGGATTAAGAAAAACACTAGGGAAATTTAAAATGTTTTTGAAAGAGAGTGCACTTCAACTAATACAGAGGTTTGTCCAGCTTTGGTGACAAGTGCCGACTGCTTCATTATCTGAGCAATTGCAACTGAACACTAGAAGGCTTACTGGTACCGGAAGCCTTCTTGACCAGTAGGGTGATCACGATGGCTTTCGGTACATTGGCCTTCATCAGTCAGGGTGTTGACTCTATTCGTTGGGATGGTGCGTTACAATTGTACAAGACATTGATGATGTCATATTTGTGTTCAGTATTGTGTTCAATTTTGGTCACCTTGCTCTAGAAAGGCCCATGGGATCTATCGTTTGCTAACCATTTTAACACTTCTTCCCATTCCCTGTCTGTCCTGCACCTCCTCCATTACCAGAGGAAAGCCACACATGCAAATTGAAGGAACAGCACCTCATATGACCACTTGGGTAGCTTATAATCATCAGATGAATATTGGATTCTCCAATTTTAGGTAGCTAATCAAATCCTTCCCCCCTCCCGCCCCCCCCCCCCCCCCCATCCTTCAACACCCCCACCCCCCTGTGATTTCCCCCCTCTCTTCCCTGGAATTGAAACTATTTCTCCCCTCCCCCTCCACCTACATCCCTTTCTGGCTTCTCAATTCACCCCTCTTCTATCCTCATCTCATACCTTACAACCAGCAATGGCAGGTCCTTGCTTGTGTACCTTACTTTCTAGAGATGCAGCGCGAAACAGGCCTTTCAGTCTAATGAGTCCACGCCAACCAGCGATGACCATGTATACTAACACAATCCTACACACTAGGGCCAATTTTACAATTATTTACCAAAGCCAATTAACCTACAAACCGATTTGTTTTTGGATGAGAGGAAACCGGGGCACCCGGAGGAAACCCACGCGGTCACAAGGCGAACGTACAAACACAAGGAGAAGATACAGACAGCACCCTTAGTCAGGATCAAACCCGGGTCTCTGGTGCTATAAAGGCAGCAACTCTACCGCTGTGCACTGTGCAGCTCTATAGAAACAATGGGATTGTAGATTTCCATCTGCAATGGAATGTTCCCATTGGTTTCAGTTTTAGCTGTGCTCCTTGTTTCCCCCCCCTCAATAGTTGCATTTGTGTCAATGGCCATCACTCATTACACAGCTTTGGAATATCACTCTCCCTCTAGAGTTGATGTAAGACTGGAGGGCAGGTGAGTAAATGCATCTTGACACCTTTCATCACTTGGCTGATGGCTAGACTTTTGGGCCAGTACCGGACTAAATGGAATTTATCTTTATTGTGAATATGGCAGACCAGCAAAAGTATCCCATGAAGCCCCAGTGGCCTGATGGATGAGGCACTGGCCTCCCAAGCCAGGGATTGCGGGTTCAAGTCCCAACTGGGGTGAAGTCAAGTTTTCATCGATCAATAAAATACCATTGCACCATTGAGTTTCACATTGTTGGGTGAATGATGGTGTTGTACTTTTGGGGAACAACTTGACGAGAAGCACAGCTAGTTCAGAAACCCATCTTCAACATTACATCTTGGATAGACACAAAATAGCTGGAATAACTCAGCGGGTCAGGCAGCATTTCTGGAGAAAATAGGTCACGTTTTGGGCCGAGACCCTTCTTTTTGTGCCTATCTTCAGTGGAAACCAGCATCTGCTGTTCCTTCTAACGCATCAAGGATATTGTCTGGTTTCATGGCTTCTACTCATCCTGTATACGTTTCCATTTCCTGCTATCAGGAAATAGCTACAAACTGACGATTGTTCTGCTGGGCTCAGCAGAGGCCAAGATAGCTGTAAATATGTCACCTTGTCCTTTGCATTCATGTGTTGGCTCTGCCATCATTGAAGATTGGGATAGATCTGATGTTTTCCATTCTGATTCAGTATTCAATTGTACCTCAACATCCAAAATGGAATATGACAAGGCATGATTAGTAAGTTTACAGATGACACCAAAATATGTGGTAAAATAGGAGGTAAAATAGGTGGTATTGCAGAGAATGAAGATGGTTGACAACAATTACAGCTAGATCTTCATCAGCTGGGCAAATGGGCCAAGGAACGACTTATGGAGTTTAATTCAAATAAGTGTGAGGTGTTAGGTTTTGGGAAATCAAACCAGGTTAAATGGGTGGGTGGGGGTAGGTGATTGGTGGTTGAGTTTAGGGATGGTGACTTCCATCAAGTCACCAAAGGTATGAAAGTGGCTTTTGGGAAGTTCAGCAGTCGACATGAAGATAAGGCCAACCAGAGAACATTGAAGGCTGCACCACAATCCATACTGGATCTTCAGAACAAAAACAGAAAATGCTGCAAAGTACTCAGCAACTAAAGCTGATAAAGGAAATAAAGGTGGAGTTTGGATGTTCTCCCCGTGACCACATGGGTTTTCTCCGAGATCTTTGGGTTCCTCCCACACGCCTTGGAAGTACAGGGCTGTAGGTTAATTGGCTTGGTATAAGCGTCAAAACTATCCCTAGTGTGTGTAGGATAATGTTAATGTGCAGGGATCGCTGGTCGGTGCGGACTCGGTGGGCCGAAGTGCCTGGTTCCATGCTGTATCTTTAATCTAAACTAAACTAAACTAAACTAAACTACACCAAACTAGGAGAGAGAAGCCGTTTAAAGTTTAAAACTGTTTAAAGTTTCAGGTCAAGGGCCCTTGCACAGCTCAAAAAGCGAGAATTCAGCTGTGTTTTAAATTGCAGAGAGCAGAGGGAACATCTGTGAGGAGGTATAGACCAAAATAGACAAAGTAATAATAACCTCTGAAACCCCTAATTAAAAACAGCGCAGGAAAAAAAAAGAGATAAGTTGAAACCACGAAGTGACACGATATCTGTAGAGAGGTGAGGGGAGCCTATGTTTATTCTTATTATGAGGAGGGGTGGGAGGAGACATCGATGAGAGCCCTGTCAACAATGGCAGACAGGAGTCGCAGTAACGGAGAAAGGAAGACCTGTTGTGGGCCCTGGAGTGTCAAGTCTCATCTTCAACCCTGATATAATAGTGGTGGAGAAACAGAGAGAATGGAATGGAATGCCACATACCATGATCATTTAATGACCAGACTCCATAGGGATTAAAACGTTGTGGATGCTAAAAGTCCATTACAAAAACAGATATCAGAATCAGTATCAGAAATACTCTCATCAGTGGAGAGAGGGAATCAGTTTTGATGTTTCAGTTCAAGGACCCATAATCAGAACTGGAAAAGTGAGGAAACAAGAGTGCTTTAAGTAGCAGGGAAGCATTGGCAGCACTATGGCACAGCGGTAGAACCAGAGACCCGGTTCAATCCTGACCTTGGGTGCTGTTTATGTGGAGTTTGCACATTCTCTCTGTGACCCCGTGGGTTTCCACCAGGTGCTCTGGTTTCCTCCCACATACCGAAGACATGCGGGTTTGTATGCCTTGGTAATTGGCCTCTGTAAATTGTCCCTAGTGTGTAATAGGATTACTAGTGTGAACAGGTAGGTGATTAGTTTAGTTTAGTTTATTGTTACATGTACCGAGGCACAGTGAAAAGCTTTTGTTGTGTGTTAACCAGTCAACGTAAAGAAAAGTGGACACAGTGGCCCATACTGTATTTGTGAACTAAATTAAATTAAACTCAAAGGTAGACACAAAATGCTGGAGTAATTCAGCGGGTCAGGCAGCATCTCTGGAGAGAAGGAAGGGGTGACGTTTCGGGTCGAGACCCTTCTTCAGACTAAACTCAACTCAACTCAACTAAACTATAGGGTGACAAGAACAGGGAATGATTGTGATAAGGTGCAGACCAATGTTGTCAAGATAACCATTACTTGCAAAAAAAGAAATTGAAACAGAAAGGAATAGCAACATCCAGCAGTGGGTGGAAGCAAAAAGGGGCTTATTATCCCACTAATGGATATTACTGCACATAATCCACATTATACTACATCCACCATGATTGGCTTTCTCACTCAATGCACATTACCTTTGCTTCTTTGTATTCTTCTCACAATTCACAATTCCACTCAATTTATTATCGTCAGGATATTTTGAAATATTATATGTTGTTCCTTCATCCAAATTATTGTTTTATATGTTTTGAAAAGCACATCCTCCCTAATTACCATTGAGATCCGGGAAAGGTCTGTTTACTCCTTATCTCTGTTTATCAGTCTGCCAACCAATTTTCTCTCCAGGCCAATACATTGCCCCATTACCATGTGTTTGAATTTTGGGCACTGTCCTTTAATAAGGAACTTTAAGATTTTTTAATTGTCCAGGTACATCCTGTGACAGTACAGTTCTGCCCCAATACAGTACAGATCTGCCCCAATACAGTACTGCCCCAATACAGTACAGATCTGCCTTACACCTGGAGTACTGTGTGCAGTTTTGGTCTCCAAATTTGAGGAAGGATATTCTTGCTATTGAGGGCGTGCAGCGTAGGTTTACTAGGTTAATTCCCGGAATGGCGGGACTGTCCTATGTTGAAAGACTGGAGCGACTAGGCTTGTATACACTGGAATTTAGAAGGATGAGAGGGGATCTTATCGAAACATATAAGATTATTAAGGGGTTGGACACGTTAGAGGCAGGAAACATGTTCCCAATGTTGGGGGAGTCCAGAGCCAGGGGCCACAGTTTAAGAACAAGGGGTAGGCCATTTAGAAAGGAGATGAGGAAAAACCTTTTCAGTCAGAGAGTTGTAAATCTGTGGAATTCTCTGCCTCAGAAGGCAGTGGAGGCCAATTCTCTGAATGCATTCAAGAGAGAGATAGATAGAGCTCTTAAGGATAGCGGAGTCAGGGGGTATGGGGAGAAGGCAGGAAGGGGGTACTGATTGAGAATGATCACCCATGATCACGTTGAATGGTGGTGCTGGCTCGAAGGGCCGAATGGCCTACTCCTGCACCTATTGTCTATTATCTATTGTCTAATACTGAGCCTGATATCCTTAGACCAGAATATTAGTCAAATGTTATCAATTTCCATTCAAGTCCATCAACAGAAATAGAGTCTGCTTTTAAAGCTTTAAACAAAGCTTGGTTAAAAATCTCCCAAGATAATCGTATTATTTGGCGATCATCCAGGAGTATTTCAGACATTGTTGAATTTGGTGAGAAAGAGCAGATTGGATGAATTAAGTCCAATTTTTTTTCAAAGTGCAATTGTAAGAATATGCTTGCTTCACACATATTATGTGAATTATGCTCACAACAACGGTACTGAAACTCAGTGATAGCAACCATTGTCAACAAATAGATGAGCACTAATAAAATTTTTGTTTCCCTTTCTCTGAGGGTCACATGCTTTCTTGCTATGAAAAATAATTAATGAGATTGTGGCTATGGGGAGGAGAGACTTTTTAAATATAGTACTGATTTATGTGATAGATTTTTGGCTGTGTGGTCCAAGCTTTGAATGATCAGTTTTTAACTAGAGAACCTTGGGTTTAAATTTCTTTACTACTTAGAAGAAAACACTTAAGTGTAATCCCCTCGTGCAAGGAGATCATATTTAACCCATTTAGCTCTGGCCTCATGCTGGTGAATCTACACTGTACCCATTCCAAGGATAACATATCCTTCCTGATGAAAGAGGCCAAAGCTGTTCCCAATATTCCAGATGGGGTCTGACCAAGACCGTATGATTCTTTCGAAGCGGAAAGGGAGGGGAAGGCTCGAACATGTTCACAAGTCCAGGAAAAGTAGAAGGGCAGAGCAACCTAAAGGCCATGAACATGGAGTACACCATGAGGGCAAAGATCTGGCATGGAGGTTATTTCCTAAGGAATATAAAGGTTACAACGTCATATAAATACCTCTCAAGAATAACATAAATGTTTCCATCTTGTATTGAGGAAATCCACATTTTTTCCAAAAGTGAATCCAAATTGCAGCAGGCTCCGATTTCACTGTGTGGGTTTCCTCTGGTTGCTCCGGTTTCCTCCCACATTGCAAAGATGTGTGGGCTTGGAGGTTAATTGGCCTCTCTAAAGTGCCCCTAGGGAGTGGGATAACATAGAACTAATATGAACGGGTGATTGATGGTCGGCGTGGACTTGGTGGGCTGAAGAGCCTGTTTTCATTCTGTATATCTTTCAATCTATTAAAAAAAAACAAAGAAGCCACTTGGTTTTGGGCAATTGGGGATAGTTGATATCTGGTGGTCTCCTCAATGAAGCCATCACCCTACCACACCAGAGAACAGTGCTGAACCTCTATTGGTGACCCTCGGACTATCCTTGATCGGACTTTGCTGGCTTTATCTTGCACTAAACGTTATTCCCTTATCATGTATCTATACTCACTGTAAATGGCTCGACTGAAACCATGTGTTGTCTTTCTGCTGACTGGATAGCATGCAACAAAAAGCTCATCACTGTACACGTGACAATAAACTAAACTGAAACCGAAACCTACATTTCACGAATGAATAGAAAAAGAAACGGAAAGAAATTGATCTTCAGAACAGGTGCAATTGAATGAAAAATACCCTAACCGCCTCGAAGTAGCGATCAGAACTCTCAGAGCTCCACGTGAGAAACGCAACTTACTGAGCATCCTGCTGTTGGAACAGGAAACTTGCTGAATTAGCTTCCAATCCACAAGACCTGATATTAACAGTAATATTAAAGACAAGGCAAGTAGACAGAGTCTGGGATTCTGTCTGGAATTCTTCAACAGAAAAATGGTGGTGAATAAATCTGAGCTGCAAATCAACCACAATCAAGCTGACTGGAGAGAATAAGCTTGAGGAGTTGAATGGAGCATTGTCTTCCACCAGTTATTTTAAGCCCCATTCACAAAATATACCCTTTGCCTGATTTCCTACGTTTCTTCAGTTTGTCACACTGTTAACTGTCACTTTCACTTGAAGGGTCACTTCAGTGAAGGGTCTTCAATATTCCTGTATCTTTCAAAGATAGTCACAGATGCTTCCATATCCTGACCTAAAACACTTCCTTCACTTGTCATTACCCCTAATCTAGAAATTATCCTAATTTAATCATTACCCATTCATAAGATGATAAATGACCAACAACAATAAAGACAAAAGATAGACATGAAGTGCTCGAGAAACTCCGAGGGTCAGGCAGCATCTCTCTATAAAAAGGATGGGTGACGTTTCGGGTCTGAAGAAGGGTCCCGACACGAAACATCACCCATCCTTTTTCTCCAGAGATGCAGCCTGACTCGTTGAGTTACTCTAGCACTTTGTGTCTACTTTTGCTATAAACCAGCATCTGCAGATCTTTGTTTCAACAATAAAGACACTATTTGTTCATTTATATGAAGTGCAACAGGGAACTTTCGTTTATTAACATTCAACGACTTCTTCTGTACAATTTATCAATTATTTTTGTTTTGTTAATATATGTGCAGTGCCAAAACTTTGAAACTCCATTTAACAGAAAACTGCATAACTACATGATTCAAAAACACTTCCAACCCTTTTGCTAAAGCTGCATTGAATTTTCACTTTTCTCAACTAAGACCCTGTTAAAGTAATGCTGTGAGGTTGCTGCTTAGCACTTGTCAACTTCCACTATTGCCTGTTCTGTTCAGATGCCCAGCTGTTCTCTGACATTTGGGTGAACAGAGACTTTTAACTGTTGAGTCAGTAATATCGTTGGCTGCAAATTTCTCCAGAGACAAAAAAAATTCAGACAACAGCTACATATCAGTCTGGAATCCCTACATTTCTAACCATCTGACAATATCCGGCACATTGTAATAAACGTAAACACTTCTATCACTTTTCAAAGTCACACTCCTAGACAGTGACTGTGATGGACAGAATGAAATAGACTAGCATCAGTGAATTTTAGCACACAATTCAAATTAGTCTGTTCTTTAAGTTGCAATCCTGCCATTACATGAATAAGGAACGGCACAACTGGTAGAGCTGCTGCCTCACAGAGCCGGAGATCTGGGTTCAATCCTGACCTAGAGTGCTGTCTGTGTGCAGTTTGGACTTTCTCCCTGTGACTGCATGGGTTTCCTCCCACATTCCAAAGACATGTGGGTTTGTAGGTTAATTGGCCTCTGTAAATTGGACCCTGTGTATGGTGTGGTTGGGATAACATAGCACTGTTATGAATGGGGATTTATTTGGTCGACGTGGACTTGTTGGGCCGAAGAGCCTGTTTCCCTGCTGCATATTTCAAACAATCTAGTACAGACAATGGGAATTATCATAAAATGAACACAATTATTTTTTTTACTGGCCCACGAAAATATGGCCACTTTAAATAGAATTTGCAATTTTTAAATCAAATTCCACTTTAAAATTAAACACAGGTTTCGCAAAGGTGCCAGCAGTACTGCCAACTGCCCCAAGAAACAGGAATCATGTTGAATCACCAGGGTGAGGAATGGTTGTGGTGGAAGTGATAGCTAGGGATTGTGTGGCAGGGCAGGTGTAAGAGAAACTCTGCTGTCTCGTCTGAGGTGGCTTAGGAAACTACTGCCATACCAACAAGCCCACTATGCTAGATACTGAACACAGCCAGAAGAACAGAGAACATGAACCATGCAGGAAATTTATCTTCCATTTACCATACAAAAGTTAACAATCTGTGGAAAGGTTATTGCGATGCAAACTGTTTTATTTTTCATTGAAGCAAGTTGTTCACATGGAAAGTTCTCGGGTAAGCCGATCACTTATTGAGATGTGTGAGAAATGGAAGTATTTATCAGCTGACAGATGCTTGGAGTGAATATGATGTTTCTCTTCAACAGTTTGTAATACATCTTTGTTTGTAATTCTGAGGTGATGTCGTGCAAAGGCCAATATGTCCCCCACTCTAATCCATTCATTCCCATGGAAGTCCAAGTTTTCTGCAGGTTTAGGCGATCAGCAGAGCAGTTGCCATACCAAAATGCTATGCATCCCACGCTTCTGTAGAAGTTCAAGAGAATCTCTGTGGGCGTGCCGAATCTTCTTAGATACCTAAAAAAGTAAATACTCCAATGCGCTTTCTTGATTACTGTAGCAGAGTAAAAGGACCAGGTTAGGTTGCTGCTGATATGAATGCTTAGGAACTTGAGGCAGTTGACTATCTCTACAGCGGCTCTGTTGTTATGGACAGGATCTTGTTCATCCCTTTGCTTCCTGCGATCAACAACTCCTTCTTTTGTCTTGCTAACATACATTAAGGGCTAGGTTGTTATCCTGACACCATGACACAAGGCTCTCGGTCATTCCTGTACATCGTCTCATCTTGTTTTTGATCTGGCCAATGACAGTGGTATCAATGGTGAACGTCAAGAATGAGTTGGCGATATTCTTGGCCTCACGGTCAAAGGTGTACACAGGAGTAGAGAAGATAATTGCTCAAACAACCCTGAAGGGTTGTGCAAAATGACACAAAGTGCTGGACCAACTCAGCAGGTCAGACAGCACTCTGGAGAACATGGATACGTGACGTTTTAGGTCAGGACCCTTGGACAATGGTGTTGAGGGTCGGGGAGGAATAGACAATAGACAATAGGTGCAGGAGGCCATTCGGCCCTTCGAGCCAGCACCGCCATTCAATGTGATCATGGCTGATCATTCTCAATCAGTACCCCGTTCCTGCCTTCTCCCCATACCCCCTGACTCCGCTATCCTTAAGAGCTCTATCTAGCTCTCTCTTGAATGCATTCAGAGAATTGGCCTCCACTGCCTTCGGAGGCAGAGAATTCCACAGATTCACAACTCTCTGACTGAAAATGTTTTTCCTCATCTCAGTTCTAAATGGCCTACCCCTTATTCTTAAACTGTGGCCCCTTGTTCTGGACTCCCCCAACATTGGGAACATGTTTCCTGTCTCTAACGTGTCCAACCCCTTAATAATCTTATACGTTTCGATAAGATCTCCTCTGATACTTCTAAATTCCAATGTATACAAGCCTAGTCTCTCCAGTCTTTCAACATATGACAGTCCCGCCATTCCGGGAATTAACCTAGTAAACCTACGCTGCACGCCCTCAATAGCAAGAAGTTGTGGCGGCTCCCAAGGGTCGGGCCATACTACTACCGACCCCTCGGCACGCTACAAAGTCATAACAAGAGGAAGTGTCATAACCATCAAATGTGGTTGGTCAGAAGGTCCAGAACCAGTTGCGGATGGAATAAAATTAGTTCTTTTGTCAAAGGAACTAATTGAATGGTGAAGTAGGCATGAAGGGCCAAAATCTTGCTTGCACCAGCATTGCAAGCAGCAGATTCAGATAACACACAAAAACATAAATCAGACAGAAAAATCTTATATGACCTCAAGACCAAAGTCCAGAAATTTCGGGGTGAGTTTCTTCGGCATTAAAGTGTTGAAGGCTGAGCTGAGGTAGGCCTTGTACCTTCTTAATTTATCCTCTTGAACAATATTTTTTTAAGGGTAACAAGTTAACTCATTTGATAAAAATAAATTTGAATAACCAATATTTTTACAGCATTTCAGATTCCTGTGCCAGTTTTACAAAATGTGTCATAAAAAATTGACCTCAATCAATAGCACATAACCACAATGTGTAACTTTATACAGCATATATATTTAAAGGCCATGAGAGGATGCAGTGACTGGGATACTCTTGTCTATGCCATTTACCCACAACGTGCCCATATGCAAGAGAAAGAAACTAACGTAAAAGAATAGAGTTTGTCGGGACAGAAAACTATGACGCCACCAAACTTACATAATTTTTAGCTGTTCATAAATCTACCGGTGACGATAGTGATGACTCCTGTGGTTTGGGATAGCTGGTTCCAAAGGAACACTTAAATTTGGAGAAGACAGGTTAGTACTCTAATATATGTATATGTGTTTTCACTTAATTTTCTCTGACTCAAATCATTGACATGAACAGGAAATTATGTTCTGCCTCAGCTTGTGTTTTAAAGTGATGCCTGTGGATACACATAGGTTTGGCATCACAACAAGTGAATTCCCATTGACTGGGAATTCCAAGAGGAAATAAGTACCAGGATAAAATTGGGGAAATAGCTCTGTGTAACGTCGTGACTGTTTTCTAGATATTTCTCTGCTCAAATCAGATTATTGGCTTTATCCTGTAGTGCTGAAAGTTGACCAATAAACACAAAGAAACTAGAGCCTTTTCCTTTACGAATGTACAAAGTATAGTTTAGTTTAATAGTGTTAAGTGTACCGAGGTACAGTGAAAAGCTTTCTTCTGCACACTATCCAGTCGAAGAAATGATTATACATGATTACAATCAAGTAGTCCACAGTGCACAGATAAATGATAAAGCATGAACTGATAAAAAAAATAAGCAGTGTCCCAAAGAAGAATTCCATTAATGAATCTATGGATTTGTACATTTCAAAATTTCCTGTAGCAATTTTTTTTAATGAAATATATAATTCTCATCATAAATATTTCTGCTGAAGTATCTTTCAGAACAGCATTTCAAGAAAGAAGCAATTTCCAAATTATATTAAAATGAAAATGCTTATGTATTCATTTCATAATAAAAATTATTGCATAAGCATGCAGGTCAGGGCTGTGGAGTCGGAGCAATTTTGGTACTGCAGGAGTTGGAGTTGGAGTCGGATGCACAAGAAATCAAGGAGTCGGAGGTTTTGGGTATCGACTCCACAGCCCTGATGCTGGTACAGCAGGCAGTGAAGAAAGCTAATGGCATGTTGGCCTTCATTGTGAGAGGATTTCAGTTTAGGAGCAAGGAGGTCCTACTGCAGTGTACAGGGCCCTGGTGAGACCACACCTGGAGTATTGTGTGCAATTCTGGTCTCCTAATTTGAGGAAGGACATTATTACTATTGAGGTAGTGCAGCGTAGGTTCACCAGGTTAATTCCCAGGATGGCGGGACTGACATATGATGAAAGAATGGGTCAACTGGGCTTGCATTCACTGGATTTTAGAGGGATGAGATGAGATCTTATAGAAACATATTTAATACTTAAAGAATTGGGCAGGCTGGATGCAGGAAAAAATTTCCCGATGTCGTGGGAGTCCAGAAATATGAGTCACAATTTAAGAATAAGGAGTAGGCCATTTAGGACTGTGATGAGAAAAAACTTTTTCACCAAGAGAGTTGTGAATCTGTGGAATTCTCTGCTACAGAATGGGTTAGGGTTAGGGTGGAGGCCAATTCACTGGATGTTTTCAAGAGGGGGTTAGATTTAGCTCTTAGGGATAAAGGAATCAAGAGATATGGAGAAAAAGCAGGAATGAGTTACTGATTTTAGATGATCACCCTTGATCATATTGAATGGCGGTGCTGGCACGCAGGGCTCAATGACCTACTCCTGCACCTGTTTTTTCTATGTTTTAGATTATACGAGCAATTTATAGACTTCAAACAGCAATTAAAAGTTTAATGATTTTATCTGTGCTGTTACACAAAAGTGATAGTGCAGCTAAAACATTGAAGGGATTGAGTGCCCTTTCATAAAATGTACTTCTTCAGCATTTAACTCATTTTCAAGCAATTCCAGTGTAACTTAAACCAAATACATCCATAAGTAATCAAAGAAACTCTAATTCTTTAATATGGTTTTATATATTTTTTAATGCAATTTCTTAATAATGTTGAAACGTTTCATTGCAGTGTGACCACAGAGAAATCTGTAAAATGAATCGCTGAGATGCCAAGTTGCTGAAGGACTTGAGGTTAACAGCTGTAACTCCAAATATTAATTTAACTCCTCTGTTACTACAAATATTAATTCACTCCTCTGTAACTACTAATATTAATTCAACACCTTGGCATGCTTGAGGTGATTTCGCTTCCAAAGCCCATTCTCCACGAGAGTCATTACTGAAAGTGAATATTTTTAGCTTAACAGAATGTAATTGATAAAATTAATCATTTCATGTAAACGCATTTTGATATAGATAATAGTGCAAAGGTGCCATTTCTCTTTCAAAAGATGGGAACTTGCTTCCACGTGTTTAAAAAAAAATCAATATCAGAATTTATTTTAAAAATTAAAAAATTGCAAAGGCTGTAGAGAAAGTATTCTAACATTTCATGGTCCAACGACACTTATTTTGCTGAAACTATGAGGAAAAAAATTATGTTTTCATATTTTTTGTGGATTCCATGGCTCAATTTCATCCAGTTTCCACAGGTGAAATCCAATGATTTTGCCTATGAAAGGTAATAATGTGTTTACTTTCTCCTCTAACTAATGTCATTGTTTTAGAAGTCTTTTTCTTTTCCTTTGGACATGGGATTTTGATAATCACCTTGAGACATAGACAGATTCGTGTGATGAATATTTTAGTTGTTTGCATTTTTAAGCCTGAGGATTATTAATAACCTGTGGTTTATTAAATTGTTGACCAGTATTAAACCATTATTGCATATCTTTACACTTCGTAAAGAAACACAAGGAAGTATACATATATTGACCAGGATCTGATTTTAAGACATTATCAATCTTTGAAGAATAAACATTTTATGATCACAAATATGTCTTCTATACAGAGGGATATAGCCATTTTGAACGGTAAAACATTCAAGCGAAAGAGATTATTAAATATAATATAATATAATATAAAAATGCATAAGTGCATGGTATTGGAGGTAATTTATCCATACTGTTTGAGGATCGGCTGAGAGTAGAAATAAACAGGTAATTTTCAA
The DNA here is from genome assembly GCF_053455715.1 of Rhinoraja longicauda. Taxonomy (NCBI): domain Eukaryota; kingdom Metazoa; phylum Chordata; class Chondrichthyes; order Rajiformes; family Arhynchobatidae; genus Rhinoraja; species Rhinoraja longicauda. The sequence continues at coordinate 46,594,499 of NC_135964.1, read as the reverse complement.
GTCTAATGCAATGCTGTGGATTTAGCTGTTCACCGTCTGGATAAGGGAATCAAATGTAATATATCCTGTTTGAGTATTTTTTTTAAATAGTGAGAGATTAAAAGGTGTGTTAATCTGAGTATCCTGGATCTTGTACAAAGTCACCAAAAATGAGTATGAAGGTACAGCAAGTCATCAGAATTGCAAACACATGGGCCTTTATTACAAAATTTCTGATGCCTTGCCTCAGTTAAATAAAGTTCTGGTGAGACCACATCTGGAATAATGTGCATGGGTCTGCTCTTCCTACCTAATGTACGATGCACTTGTGCTAAGGATTGCAGCAAAGGTTCACCACATTGATTCCTGGGATGATGAGTTTGTTGTACCAGGCCAGAATAAGCTGCCTAGATCAGCCATGATCCTATCAAATAGCAGTGCAAGCTTGGGAGACAAGGTGACTGACTGCTGTTCCTACCTTCTTGTGCCTGAGAATAAATCTCTCTTTGTGAGTTTAGAAGAATAAGGGGCACTTTCAATGAAATGCACAACATCCTTTTGGGACTTGAAGGGAGAATGATATTTCACCTGGCTAGACTGTCTATGAACACTGTCACAGAGTCAAAATAAAGGGACAGCCATTCAGATCAAATAGGAAGTGAGTTAACATCCAGAGCAGTGAATCTTTGGCACATTCTCCCCAACGCAAACTCTCATTGGCTGAGTACATACATGTCAAGTGGTTGATTGATTTAATTGTAATTTTTACTTTTAGAGACACCGCATGGAAATAGGCCCTTTGACCCACCGAGTTTACGCCAACCACCAATCATCTAGTTCACACTAGATCTATGTCATCCCACTTTCACATCCACTCCCTGCAAACTAGGGGTAATTTACAGAGGCCAATTATCCTACAAACCAGCAAGTCTATGGGATGTGGGAGGAAACAGGATCACCCGGAGGAAACCCACGCAGTCACAGCGAGAACCAGCAAACTTCAGGCAGACAGCACCCGAGGTCAGGATTGAACCCAGTTCTCTGGTGCAGTGAGGCTGTAACTCTACCAGCCGCGCCACTAACAAAAATTAAAGGACTCAAAGGTGTGGGTTAGTGCTGGGCAGAGGCATTGAGGTAAAAGACTTGCCATGAACTAATTGAATGGTGGAACAGGCATGAGAGGCCAAATGGCCAACACCTGCTTCTATTTCTTATGCCATGTTCTTAGACCGAAATTGGATGTAAATGTGTTTGTTCAGTACAACTTAAAAGTGCTCAGAAGATGAAATATTTCTAAGAGTTAACATTTTTAAAGTGTACAGTATTTTACAGTTCAGATGTAAAGAAGAAATATATTTCTAATGACTTCATTTAGTTCCCTCCACCCCCAACATCTCCTTCAGGTCTGTTAAATAACATAACAGTAGGGTTCCTATGTTCTGTGTGGAAGGATTTGGTTGGATAGTGGGTAATGAAGCATATACAGGTCAGTGACAAATGATGTGTTTCAATGTAAAACTGCCTGCTGTCAAGACAATGAAAGGTCATGCACACAAGAAAGGAACCCATACAAAGAGGAAACTAAGTTATTCCCACAAGTTCCACCTGTGCACTGACTTGTCCACACTTCATTAGCTTCCATCTGTTAGAGATTCAAACAGGAAATGAAATAATAATGCATTTTACATTGAAGAAAATTCTTATATTACAATTGTATCAGCATTTGTTTTTTGTTTAAAAACTGTCAAAATAAAATTGAGGAGGAGAAACAGTTGCTTTTCCCAATTAGCTGAAATTATTAGGGCAGCCTCGCTTAAAACATTTTCGTGATGCAATAGCCTGCGGCAATTGATGTTTCTTTCTTTCTCCCATCATTTGTTCCTAATTTTTTAACTGGAGTCCGAAACTAATCAACGCCTTCATTTTGTTTTGTTTATTTTAGAGATACAGCCCGACCCACTGAGTCCGCACCGACCAGCGATCCCCACACAATAACATTATCCTACACATGCTAGAGACAATTTACATTTATACCAAGCCAATTAACCTACAAACCTGTACGTCTTTGGAGTGTGGGAGGAAAGCGAAGATCTCGGAGAAAAAAAACACGCAGGTCACGAGGAGAACATATAAACTCCGTACAGGCAAGCACCCATGGTCAGGATCGAACCTGGGTCTCTGGCGCGGTAAGGCAGTAGCTCTGCCATCGCGCCGACACATATCTGAAGTTGTAATAATTTAATTGTTGTAATCTATTTTTATAAGGGGAGAGCATCGCCTATTCAAAACAAAATGGTGTGTGTTTAAAGGTATACCCATTCTTGCTCTGTACAAAGCCACTGAGATATGCACAGTAAACATACAACATGCTTAGTATATGTTTTGGCAGTTGCAAAGAAATATCAGTCATGGAAAAGCGTGCATCTCCCTTAAATCATAAAACTGCCAATGATCACAATAGAAAAAAGGATAATAATCAGTGAACAGCAGCGAAGAATAAACTAAACAGTAATTTAGTTCCAAAAAATTAAGCACCAAAATTGTGTGGCAATTTTAAAAAAATGACAAATAAATCAATTGTTAAAAATAGAGACACAAGGAATTGCAGATGCTGGTTTACAAAAAAGTCATAAATGCTGGAGTAACTCAGCGGTTAGGCATCATCTCTGAAGAAGGATCCCGACTCAAACTGTCACCTGAAGAAGGGTCCGGATCTGAAAAGTCACCTATCCATGTTCTCCAGCGATCCGCTGAGTTACTCCAGCACTTTTATCCTTTTGTGTAAACCAATATCTGCAGTTCCTTGTTTCTACATCTCCAGAGGATGCTGCCTGACCCCCACAGAGTTACTACAGAACTGTTAAAAATATTTGTTGGTCACTAATTGTACAAAAGAATGACCATCTCATGAGAAGAACATTATATAAAAACCTAAAACAAATATACAGGAAAGTTAAACTTGCCTACACAATTGAATTTTTTGTGAATGAAAGGCTTACACAACATTTCCAGTGAAAACTACATCAGAGACCTATTTTTTGAGAATGTTCTTGTGTACTTATCAGCTGAGTTAGCAGCATAGCATGAACCCAAACTTTGGGGGAAGAGTTAGCATGCGAGTCAAATTGGTCACTTAAAGAGCATTTCACAGACACTGAGAAATCAGGAGTCTGAAGAAGGGTCTCGACCCGAAACGTCACCCATTCCTTCTCACCAGAGATGCTGCCTGTCCCGCTGAGTTACTCCAGCATTTTGTGTCTACCTGAGAAATCATTTCCAGGTAAGTTATAAAAAAAATGATTTATTTTTGTATAAACATCAAAAACAATGCTTTAAATTAACTTCAGAAGTAATTTTTTCTATCAAACAAGTTAAAACCAAGACCTGTTTTCAACATGTTACATATTTTACATATGAACCTACAAAAGACAACATTTCAATTGGAATATTTCCTTGTTGAATAAATACTAGTTTTTGTTTCTGAGGTTACTATTTTTCATTGAAAACTCAAAAATAATCATTCAGTGCAAACTTGTAGGAGTGTTTCAATGTCGAAAGAAAAAATTATGAATGAAAGCCCTAAGAAAAAGATATCAACAAAAGTTTCTATTTGCACAATCAGGACAAGAAAATCTTGTTATAAAAACTTCCTAGCCTGTACTACCGAATAAAAGACTCTGAACATACACGCTGCAATCAGCTGGATAAAGGCACAAAGTTATTGCTGCAACAATGATATTCATCTACCTGTTGTGAGGAAAACATTAGGAGAAATCATCAAGTATCAGACCACAGATGTGAATAAAGTGGGCAGCATATCTGAAGAGATTGGTGGGAAATTCCTGCTCAAAGCTCATTCCCATAAAACTTGCCAGATGTTCTCGGTGATCAGTATCCTTGTGTAATTTGCTCATTGTGTTTACAATGATATTTGCCTGTTCAGACGTCAGTAGTGGCCTTCAGGCAGGTCCTGAGCAGTAATTGCAAATAGGTAGAGCATTTCCTATTTGTGTTTACCAGCCTGTTATGTAGCTGCAAGTAAGAATTTCATTGTTCCATTGTTGGTACATACAGCAATTAAAAGGTCTTGACTCCCACATCAAAATAAGGGGTAAATAGATAATTCTCTGCTGCGCTAAGAGCAGCTTCTACCTCTTCTAAGTTAGGAGGTTGTGATGCTAGAAAAGCAGTCAGTCAGAGCATGTGTAACCATGAGGGTATTTCTTAACGCGCCCCTGCATTAATATTTCTTTATTGAAATCTGTCACAGGTAATGTCTGGGTACCTTCTTGGAGGGATCTCATTGAAACTTACCGACAAATGAAAGGCCAAGATAGAGTGAATGTGGAGAGGATGTTTCCACGGGTAAGAGAGTCTAAGACCGGTAGGGCACACTCAGTATAAAAGGACGTACCTTTACAATGGAGAGGAGGAGGAATTTATTTAGTCAGAGGGTGGTGAATCTGTGGAATTTATTGCCACAGGCAGTATTGGAGGCCAAGTCATTGAGTAATTAAAAATCGGAGATTGATATAGGTTTTTCATTTGTAAAGGTGTCAAGGGTTAAGGGGAGAAGGCAGGAGAATGGGGTTGAGAGGGAAAAATGGATTAGCCATGGTCGAATGGCAGAGCATACTAGATGGGCTGAATGGCCTTATTCTGCTCATATGCCTTATGATTTTATGATGTTATGATCCCTCAGGCACAGGAGATTGCCTGTGAAATTGGTCCAATTTCCCTCCCTTTTGAAGTCAAACAAGATACAAATTTTTGTTTTATTTACTTTACAAAACAGAAAGATTACTTCCTGTATGTGGGACAACTTTCACAAGCATCTTAACTAACTTTTTTACCTGAACATATTTACCAATATCCAAACCTCAGCAACTTTATATTCCCTCTGGCAAAAGACTGACCTCTCCATTACCAAACATGGTGCCCTGAGACGTCTGAAATGATGGCACAGCTGGAAGAAAAGACTCACGACATAAGTGAATTAAAAGGAAGATAATCTATCCAGCTGTTCTGGAAGAACAAATGCTCCACACATCCTGGTCCGCTCTAATGCTGCTTGGTGATGATAAGATTACGAAGCATGTCAAATGAGTTCCCGTCAGGTTGCACTGTAACAACATTATTATCACCTTCCTGAAGAACCTGAAGGAAGCCAGAATCATCCAGCCCAACAATCCGCGCTGCGGGACCGTCCTCCTTCCATAATCGCACCTGTGTGCCACTTTAAAAAAACAAGCAGCAATTAGTAAAGATTACTAACCTTTACTAGTAAAGATTACTAAGATTACTAGTAAAGATTAATAGTAACGATTACTACTAAGATTAAAACTACTACTAAGATTAATAGTAAAGATTACTAAGGCTTATTGAAAATGAAAGTATACCACATCTTCTGGTTCTACCTTATCTATTTTAGCAGTTATATCCTCAAGAACACATGATCTATCACACATTATTTCCCTTTCATAAATCCACGTCGATTCCATTGATATTTTCTTAGTATCCTGTTATCACATCATTTTAAATGAAATCTTGTGTTTTTCTCTACTATTGACTTTTGGCTAACTGACACATAGTTCCCTTTTCACATTCTCCCTTTATTTTTAATAACTACAAAACCTCAGCCTTCGGGGTAGCACCCGCTTTAGTGTTCTCTCGGACTTGGCTGCAAGGATGAATTTTGTGTAAGTAAGGAGTATTGCTATTTTATTGCTATTCCGCGTCACCACACCATCCATGCAAAATGCCAGCAACACCTCTGACCTGCCATGCTTTATCCAGCCCCCACCCCTGCAATCACTCCGAGGGAGCGTTCTGACTCAAAACGTCACCTATCCATGTTCTCCAGGGATGCTGCCTAATCTCCTGAGTTACCACACTTTGTGCCTTTCCTAATTATGGTCTGCGGTCTTGGTGTTCTGACCTTAAAATAGGCCTCCAAGGCTGAAATGCTTGGGCACTCCTGATCTATACCGACAGAGCCAAACCAGCTATTTGATTCCACAGGCTCCAAGTCATCTGCTTTGCAATGAGGAAGGGAATGAGTGAAAGCTATTTTATTGAACAAAATAAAAAAGGAAAATTTAGGAAGTGAAAATAAAAGATAAACTGGTTTCCAAACCAGCCCTGCATCATCTTCAGCCTAATTCACGCCAGCAGGTCAGTCTATTGTTGCTTCACATATACTAACTACAATTTCAATGACTGGATTAATTTGCTTTTAAAATAAGAAGGTTCAGAGTGCACAGCAAAGAAAAAAAGAATAAATCATTTGGTGCTTATAGGCTCATTTACTCAGGCAGCTCTGCTCTCAACTGGTCACAGGAATTAATTTGGATGCAAATTTGTCAGCTCGTCGGCTAACCCAGTATGCTGCTGTCTGCTGAATTCACACTCTGCCGTAGCAACTGCAAGTAAATGGAAATGTTCACATATCCTTCTATCATTTCTCAATCTTCACAAAAAGTCTAAACGTTGCAGTCACTAGGCATTCCATTCACAGAAGTCCCATTGTGTTTCCACAAAGTACGCTGAGGACAACATTGATTATTAAATTCTACAGCTGAAGAAAAGCCCAACCAGCAAACTGAGTTGCTTGGCAAGCAGATTTTCTGAGTAGATATTCAAGATTATAAAAGGATATTTAGCAGGTCTTTTGAGACAGTGAAAGCTTGTAAAAATCTTCCTAACGTATATGGATTATGATGTAAAAATCAGATGCCAAAGGAAAACAAAATGGAATAAAACTGCATGAATGTTTTTTAAAACAGTAAGACACATTGCCACCTCACAATTTCCTCTTGGCCTGCCTTTCCGCTGGATTGAAATTCAATACAAAACAAACTACGTTTTATTTTCAGTTCCAACATCAGAATCTTTCCCTATTAAATCAAGTGTTTACTTTCAACGTGAGTGCAGCCCAATGTTGTTTCTTCAGCACTCACTGTCCTTGGTCTCTAGTAAAATGCACTGCCAAATCATACTTTGTTCAGGCAGCTTTTCAATGTGGTCTTTGCAAACAGCTTACTCCAACATAGAACTGGTCGCCTTTTGTGGAGGACAGGAATTTCAAACAACACTGGAAGCATCTGTGTGCAAAGGCAGACCATGGACGTGCGCTGCTCGAAAGCCCTACTTTGTGCAATTCGTTCTTCAAATATTCTGCCCCGACCTCTGTTGCCAGTGTAAAGCTTCAATGAGGCAGAGAAATGAAGAGAGGTAGTAAGGCAGATGGAATGGGAGGGAGATTCTGAAGGGATCAACTGAGGAAGGCAATCATATTATTTCACAGTGGTTGGTTTGAGATGTAGAAAGTTGTATAGGAAAGAGATGAAAAAAAATCTGGAAAATGATCCTCGCCGTAAAGCTTGACTAGAAAGTAGTTTTCTCCAGCCCTAGTTTCTTCACTGTTAAAGTTTCAGAAACACACGTCAGGCCTGGATAGATTGAATGCGGAGAGAATTTTGCCAGAAGTGGGAGAGTCCAGAACCAGAGGCCTCAGAATAAAAGAACGTACCTTTAGAAATTAGATGAGAAGGAATTTCTTGAGTTGGAGGGTGGTGAATCTGTAGAATTCATTGCCACAGACCGCTGTGGGGGCCAAGTCAATGGATAGTTATAAGGAAGTAACTTACAGATTCTTTGCTCAGTCTGAAGAAGGGTCTTGACCCGAAACGTCACCCATTCCTTCTCTCCCGAGATGCTGCCTGACCTGCTGAGTTACTCCAGCATTTTGTGAATAAATACCTTGCTTAGTAAGGGTGTCAGGGGTTGTGGGGAGAAGGCAGGAGCATAGGGTTGACAGGGAAAGATAGAACAGCCATGATTGCATGGCAGAGTAGACTTGATGGGTGGAATGGCCAAATTCTGCTCTTAGAACCTATGAAACTGGGCTTAATTATCTGTTTTTAGGTGACAAATGAGCCCTGCATCCTAAAATGTCAACCATACTTTACATGTGTCTTGATGGAACAAATCATTCAATCAGAGCATGAAGATGTTACCATAAGTAACAATGATCTGAAGCCACCCCTGTTGCCACTTCACACAGCTGAACATGGGTTCGGAAACAGGGGAAGAACACATACCTGTGAGACGATGGTCATTCTCTACTTAAAGTTAAGTCACTAATTGCCTCTGCTTGTTGGTGCAATTCTACAAGTGTCTGGTGCTTTCTACAGATGTAAAGCTGGAAGCACCTGCATGGTATAGACTGGCAGGTGAAGAAGGACATTTCACTCCCTTTTTGGCTTTTGTGCAAACCAGTTGCTGCTAAACACAGGTTTAATAGCAGGCATTCCCCGAAGAACACGGCGTGACTGGAAAATGAGCAGAACAAGCTGTGGAAAGTGGAAGGAGGAGACAAGAACAAGGAGAGAGAGAAAGGGCCACATGAACTCACTGCACAGGAAGCAATTTCTGACCTTCAGCATGGTGCAGCAGTGGTGAATTTATGATTGTGCCGTGGAAGCATCCCCGCCCTCCATCATTATGCCGCAAAATTCTCAGCTAACGTTTAGACTGCGCCTATGTACAGTTAAACTTGGAATAAATTTCCAGCAGTAATTCCCTGCTTCCCTACAGATTGCCTCATCTCTGACATAACCTTCATAGGCAGCACAGTGGCGCAGCGGTAGAATTGCTGTCTTACAGCGCCAGAGACCCAGTTTTGATCCTGACTACGGGTGCTTTCAATACGGAATTTGTGCGTTCTCTCTGTGAACACATGGATTTTTCTCCAGGTGCTCCAGGTTTCCTCCCGCAGTCCAAAGACATAGAAGTTTGTAGGTTAATTGGCTTCTGTAAATTGCCCCTAGTGTGTAAGATGCGAAAGTGCGAAACATAGAACTAGATACAGGTGATCTTTGGTAGCGAGGGCTTGGTGGACTGAAGGGCCTGTTTCTGCAATGTATCTCTAAACTAAATCAATGATCAGACAAGTCAAGGAATTTTTATTAAATTATTGTCTGTAAAACACTGAAATTTATGCTTTATTGTACAAGGTGAACTTTTAATGGGATACTGAATTGTGCCAAGTAATTTCTCTTCTAATGGAAAACTAATTTTACATCTAGGAGTTATAATTCTCTCTGACATGTAATGTAATTTCAACATGTAATGCATATTAAAGTAATTATTTTTTATTAAAAAGTTCCTGATGTTTCAGCTTCAATCTTAATCTCTTGTTCAAATCTTTATTTTACATGCTAAGCTAAGCTAATATCTAAGCTATTAATTACAAATTATGATTTTTATGTTCAGGTTTGCAGTGTAAGAATTTGTCACAATGATTTACTGTACTGCCAATTACATCACAAAAGCTCTGCGCAGGATACTGGAGAATTTGATGGCTCTGGGCCTTTTCTCCCTGGAGTTTCGTAGGACGAGTGGATAATCTCATTTAAACCTTCCGAACAATGAATGACCTGGGTAGAGTGGACGTGAATAGGATGTTTCCAGTAATGGGAGAATCTAGAATTAGAGGGCATAGCCTCAGAATAAAAGGACGTACCTTTAGAATGGAGATAAGAAGGAATCTCTTCAGCTAGAGAGCGGTGAACCTGTGGAATTCATTGTCCTAGACGGTTGTGGCGACCAAGTCATTGGGTATTTTTAAAGTGGAGACTGATAGGTTCTTAATTGGTAAGGGCGTCAAAAGTGATTGCGAGAAGGCAAGAGAATGGGGTTGGCTGGGAAAAATAGATCGGCCATGATTGAATAGCAGAGTAGACTTGATGGGTCCAATGACCTAATTCTGCTCCAATGTCTTATGAGGTCTATTTATGTCTTACATGATGCCTCACTGTAAACCAATACTGCAACTGAGAGGGTCTACAGCACACAGCACATTTGTTTTCTATGAAATTAGCTGCAAGTGCTGCTATTTCTCAGCTGAATGCAATTTTCAAATGTGAAAGCAAAGCCCATGTATAAGAATTGTGCTGCAATAAGGATATCTTCATAAAAATCTGCCTTTTGCTGCAGCCATAACTGAGAGCTCAGAGCAGAAGCATTGCTCTGTCTCTCATGGTTAATGGATACACAGGGTGCTAGTAATCACTCAAGACACTGACAGTCCTCCGTGTCGGTAATAAGGAAGGAAGGTGTTAATCTAATGAAGGGTTTTGACTTGAAATATTCACCCTGTCTCTCTCACTGCGGTGTGAATCTACTGAGCATTTCCAGCACGTTGTTTTTATTTTACTTTCTCAGCAATTGCAGTTTTTCAATTCTCAGTGTCAGAAATTCTCAGTGTACTATGCTTGCAAAAGTGGTTGCAGACGTCAAGTCTATTTTGCAAGCGATTTTTTTAAACCGGCAAAAGGCAGGGAAAAAATCACTACCTGAAGGGAACTGAAAAAGAACATATGAACAGGAATGGTATAGAAACATTGCCGCCATTTCAGATTTACAATGAAACAGAAGTTTATGGTCAGGAGACTGACCAAAATGCACCAGAGTGAAGCAGTTCAAAAACCATTTCTGCAAGAAGAAATTACATTGATGAATTTCTGCCATGAAAGCAAAAAGGCAGATGCCACCAAATTCCAAAGATAGACACATAGTGCTGGAGTAACTCAGCGGGTCAGGCAGCATCTCTGGAGAAAAAGGACTGGTGACGTTTTGCGTGGGGATCCTTCTGTCTGAAGAAGGGTCCCAACCCAAAACGTCACCAGTCCTTTTTCTCCAGAGATGTTGCCTGAGCTGCTGAGTTACCCCAGCACTTTGTGCCTATCTCTGGTACAAACCAGCATCTGCATTTCTTTGTTTTGTACTACCAAATTCCATATTAATACCCATATTTCATCAAGTTACAATCCTGTTCTTAATGTTAATAGACTGCAGTAATTATTTATCCAGTAAATGGTACTTGCATCAGGATGGCAAGATGTATTTTCTTGACTTCATATAACTCAAGTCTACCAAAGGTTTTGGCACGAAACGTAGCAGCACTAAAACTGCAGTTCTGCGTGTGCTCTGGAAAAAACTACATTGAATCTCCAGGAGGATGAGATTAATCTGTGAAAATAGCTTTTGACTAATGGACTTCAAAGGCTAGGCAGCAGAGGGTTGCATGCGGGAATGATGTGAACCTGACGAGGGAATCACATTAAGAGCACAGGGTGAATCATTCAGGGAAGTGCTCAGGCAAAATTCCAGAGATGCAGATCAACTCAGCAAAGATTATTATGTTTCATGGCAGGCAAAGTTAATTTTCAATCTCATAACACTAAAAATTAACAACATCCATGGAATTTCTTGGCCAGTGTTTTGGAAATTGTCCTGATCTTGGGAATTCATCAGAAAGAGCTCATATGGGTTGGAACAAAAGCTTTTTGACAGACAAACAGACGTCTATAAAGAATAGCATAATGTAATAAAAAGGAAAGGCTACAGTATATTCAACAATCGAAATATCAGGGAACCTCCTTGCCCGAGGCCACCTGTTGCTGGCCTCAAGTTGTCATGATTCTTTTGCATTCTCCACTCTCCCGACTACGATCAGTCTGAAGAAGGGTCCCGACCCAAAGCGTTACCTATCCATTTTCTCAAGAGATGCTACCTAATCCGCTGAGCTACTCCAGCATTTTGTGCCTATCTTTATATTTCAAGAATAACTGCCCAATGTGCTTTTAAAAGCATAATCATCCTATTAATAACCACAATCTCACTTTGCACATCAAACCAGGACAGTGCCTAGAGGAGGCTCCAGAGATAGTGATCACCCGAATATTTTCAATTACATGTCTTATTTTGCAAGCAAGATACAATGTAATTGGATCCATTCTACAGAATGCATACATGCATTTTCAACAATTGGTTGATTTTACTAACCTGTGCACCCATCTCTTATAATAAAGTGGCAAAACTCCATTTGCCCCTTCGGTTTGGAAAGTGCTGATCAGATTTTCAAGGACTGTGACCGTTCTAGCCATCAGCTGGTCTGTTCGCAGCGGTTGCAAATGCGTTCCATGCACTTTGTTATGCTGTTGAATTATATCATTGATGCATATAGTTGGGTTACTGTTAGCCACGTTGAATCCACAGCCTTTTGAAGAAAAGTTTGCAAAGATCACAATTTGTTTCAGAATATGAAGTGGCAATCATGCTTAGGCAGATAAATATTATTTAGCAGTAATAATACTGGTTGTTACTGTTTCAGTAACTATTAGCTTACTGTAACACATAAATCAATTTTGATAAATGCATAACATCATTTAAGATTAAAATTGATAATTTATCTTTAATATTAATCTCAAACTAGGCAATTTCAGCTCTGATATGCCAATAAAAATAGAGATCAAAACAAATTTACATTAAAAATACTCATTTTACTTAAGTTAATGGTTTTCTTTTATCTGTCAAGAAAAAATATCCTTTTACATATCAACATATCGCTGACAGATTGTGAAAGTCAAATTTGTATTTGTTAATGTTGTGGCCTTTTATGTTTATTCGTAAAAATGCCATTCCACAGCAAAATGGTTAATTATTACTGTTAATCATGTTCAGTAATGAATTATACACAGAAAATGGTTGAGTCCTGGGGATTTTGTGGATTATGAGAATAATATAGGTGTTCGGTTTCCTGAAAGTGATGAGTCCCGTAAAGAAGACGTTTAGCTCATTTGACTTCATTGGGAAGAGCATTGAGTAAATAAAAATTGAGAGATCATGATGCAACTGTATGTCTGTCGGTGAGACTATGCTTGGAGGACTGTGTGCAGCTCTGGTCACCCAGCTATAGGAAGGACATTGTTAAGTTGGGAAAGGTGCAGAAGAGATTCACCAGGAAGCTGTATGCTTTTATGACAAAACTGTGTTCTTTATTTTTTTTTACACACAGCCAGATTTGTTTTCCCTCTGTGGTAAAGTCTGAAGGCTAACTATTAACGTTCTTTTATGACTACCAAGTAGTAACATGTTTAGAAAAAGAACATTATGGCTTAAAGAAAGCTTGTCACCCCTTCAGTAAGCTACCACTGGTGCGAGTATTATCCTTTCAACCCCACCCCTGCCTCAGAGATAGATGATAAAAAAAACATATGCAGAAGTCTCCAAATTTCAAGGAGAATGGACCATTCTCTGTTGTGTTACATAAACATTAAAGTAGGACCACAATTACAACTTGCTTCCCACACCTCCTATTTCAATTAATTTACTGAAGTATATAGAAATTTGTGTGTGTGAGAGTAATTGAGAATGAGCATAAGTTTGTGTGTGTGCGCGTGTGTGTTTTTTGTGGAATGGAGGTAGTGTGGACACATTTATGCAACTATGCCACTAAGCTAAGAAACAGCTGAGTCATTCATTAAAAATAACAGGCTTCCCGTTTAAGACAGAGATAAGGTGCAATTCAGCTTCTCACAGCGAGTCACGAGTCGATGAAATGCTCTTTGTCAGGGAAACTAAGTTTTTGAGTATTTTTTCATGTAGATGCATATAGATTCTTGATAAGAAAGGTGAAAGTTTACCTCGGGTAGATGAAATAGTTTAGAAGGATGAGAGATCTTATCGAAACGTATAAGATTATTAAGGGGTTGGACACGCTAGAGGCAGGTAACATGTTCCCAATGTTGGGGGAGTCCAGAACAAGGGGCCACAGTTTAAGAATAAGGGGTAGGCCATTTAGAACTGAGGTGAGGAAAAGCTTTTTCAGTCAGAGAGTTGTAAATCTGTGGAATTCTCTGCATCAGAAGGCAGTGGAGGCCAATTCTCTGAATGCATTCAAGAGAGAGCTAGATAGAGCTCTTAAGGATAGCGGAGTCAGGGGGTATGGGGAGAAGGCAGGAACGGGGTACTGATTGAGAATGATCAACCATGATCACATTGAATGGCGGTGCTGGCTCGAAGGGCCGAATGGCCCCCTCCTGCACCTATTGTCTAATAGTGTTGAGATTAAAGATCAGCTGAAATGTTATTAAATGACAGAGCAGCCTTAAGGGGATCCTCCTCCTAGCTCATATGTTTGTATTACTGTATTTAATGATGGATGGAACTTTCTGAAATCATTGGGCTCAAAACACATGACATCTGCTATTGTAATCCTTAAGTATGAACTCAAACTATTTTTGCTATCAGTAAAGTGCAAGAAATATAAGAGATTATGGTACCTCAATTAAACTGAGAAAAAGAAAATACACTTTTAACTCTAATAGGTAAACATAGAAAAATAGGTGCAGGAGTAGGCCTGCTTTTTCCCCAATGTCCCTTGATTCCTTTAGCCTTAAGAGCTAAATCTAACTTCCTCTTGAAAACATCCAGTTAATTGGCCTCCACTGCCTTCTGTGGCAGAGAATTCCACAGATTCACAACTCTCTGGGTGAAAAATTTCTTCCTCATCTGATTCATTAATGGCCTTTCCCTTATTCTTAAACTGCGACCCCTGGTTCTGGACTCCCCCAACATCGGGAACATTTTTCCAGCATATAGCCTGTCCAATCCTTTAAGAATCTTATATGTTTCTATAAGATCTCCTCTCATCCTTCTAAATTCCAGTGAATACAAACCCAGTCAACCCATTCTTTCATCATATGTCAGTCCTGCCATCCTGGGAATTAACCTGCTGCACTCCCTCAATAGCAATAATGTCGGTCCTCAAATTAGGAGACCAAAATTGCACACAATACTCCAGGTGCGGTCTCACCAGCAACTGCAGTAGGACCTCCTTGCTCCCAAACTCAAATCCTCTCGCAATGAAGGCCAACATGCCATTAGCTTTCTTCACTGCCTGCTGTACCTGCATTTGTACTTTTAGTGACTGATGTACAAGCACACCCAGGTCTGGTTGCACCTCCCCTTTTCCTAATCTGACACCATTCAGATAATAATCTGCCTTCCTGTTCTTGCCACCAAAGTGGATAACCTCACATTCATCCACATTATACTGCATCTGCCATGCATCTGCCCATTCACCCCAACCTGTCCAAGTCACCCTGCAGCCTCATAGCATCCTCCTCACAGCTCACACTGCCACCCAGCTTTGAGTCATTTGCAAACTTGGAGATGTCACATTTAATTCCCTTGTCTAAATCGTTAATATATTTTGTAAATAACTGGGATCCCAGCACCGAGCCTTGCAGCACCTCACTACTCACTGCCTGCCATTCTGAAAAGGACCCGTTAATTCCTACTCTTTGCTTCCATCTGCCAACCAGTTCTCTATCCATGTCAATACCCTACCCCCAATACCATGTGCTCCAATTTTGCACACTAATCTCTTGTGTGGGACCTTGTCAAAGGCTTTTTGAAAGTCCAGATACACCACATCCACTGGCTCTCCCTTATCCATTCTACTTGTTATATCCTCAAAAAATTCCAGAAGATTAGTCAAGCATGATTTCTCCTTCAGAAATCCATGCTGACTTTGACCGATCCTGTCACTGCTTTCCAAATGCGCTGCTATAACATTTTTAATAATTGACTCAAGCATCTCCCCCAACTACCGATGGAAGGCTAACTGGTCTATAATTCCCCATTTTCTCTCTCCCTCCTTTCTTGAAAAGTGGGGTTATATTGGCTACCCTCCAGTCTACAGGAACTGATCCAGAGTCGAGAGAACATTGGACAATGATCACCAATGCATCCACATTTTCCAGGGCCACCTCCTTGAGTACTCTGGGATGCAGACCATCAGGCCCTGGGGATTTATCTGCTTTCAGTCCCAACAGTTTACCTAACACCATTTCCTGACTAATGTGGATTCCCTTCAGTTCCTCCCTTCCACTAGATACTCGGTTTCCTAGTATTTCTGGGCGATTGTTTGTGTCTTCCTTAGTGAAGACAGAACCAAAGTACTCGTTTAACTGTTCTGCCATTTCCTTGTTGCCCATTATAAATTCACCTGTCTCTGACTGTAAGGGACCTACGTTTGTCTTCAATTTGAGATTTGCACTAAGGTTTTATGAATGGTCTGTTGTTATATTTCTTTTCAATTTCCAAAACACATTCCCTCGTGTGTTTTTCTATAAATGAACATATTATCAATGAAAGAGAAGGAAGAACATTTGCTACTGTGTTATTTGTTCAATTTATAGCATGTCCTTTGTAGATTTATCTGAATCACAAAATATATCGAAAGCACAAATTTATTCTCTAGAAACATACCACTTCTGAAATAGTCAACTGATTGATATTCATTAAGAATTAAAAACATTTAAAACATCACCAACATACAGTATGCATGGCAAACAAATGCAAGTATAGTGAAACTACTTGCTTTTTAAAGCATATAGTCTTCTCTCTTCATATTTCGATCTTGTACATACCAATAAGCATGTGAAAAGTTGTTCCCATCAAAGTAGAATTGACCAGGACACCACCTAGCTTCATGAGATTACTGAAGTAAATGTCATTTGGCCATTTAACCTTCAAGTCAATGTCCTAAACAAATGTGCATTACACAATATGTTAGTTTTTCATTAACAGAATACAATGCCGAAATAACAAACCAAGAAATAAAACTTTAATTTTAGAAACGTGTAATTAAATATTCTTGCAGAAGCTCATGGCAATAATTGAACTCAGGATGAAACCATCTACTGCGACTATAATTGTTAACTCTTCCAATTATTGATAAAACTTTCCTTCCTTTCCGATCTTGCTTGATGTTGGCAATCATAAGAGATAGGAATAGAATTAGACTATTCGGCCCATCAAGTCTACCCCGCAATTCAATCATGGCTGATCTATCTCTCCCTCCTATCCCCATTTTCCTGCCTTCTTCCCATAACCTGTACTAATCAAGAATCGATCTTTGCCTTAAATATATCCGCTGACTTTGCCTCCACAGTCTTCTGTGGCAAAGAATTTCACAGATTCTCCACCCGCTGACTAAAGAAATTCCTCCTCATCTCTCCTAAAAGAATGTCCTTTAATTCTGAGGCTATGACCTCTCGTCCTAGACTCTCCCACTAGTGGAAACATCCTCTCCACATCCACTCTCTCCAAGCCTTTCACTATTCTGTATGTTTCAATGAGGTCCCTCTCATTCTTCTAAACTCCAGCAAGTACAGACCCAGTGCCGTCAAACACTCATCATATGTTAACCTGCTCATTCCTGGGATCATTCTTGTAAACTTCCTCTGGACCCTCTCCAGAGCCAGCACATCCTTCCTCAGATATGGTGCCCAAAAATGCTCACAATTCAATATTATATTGAAAAATAATGGGTGAGTTCAGCATGCTGGGTCATTCTGACATAAATACATTTCTCAATTATTTTGTTACATCAGCCTGGATCTTATTAAATAGAGGTTCAGTCTCAAAATGCCATATAAATTTCCCCAATTTTTCGTATTATGTTCATATAGTACTCTTCCACTGTTCTCCATTTTATACTGTTCATCTTCACACCCTTTTTCTCATCTATCTCTAATTCCATTTTCTTTTCAGCTCTCACATCTCATCGTGACCGATGTATCCAACACTTCCCCCTGCATTGTCCACACCTACCTCATCTCTTCTATCTCTTCCCCCTTCCATTTAACCTTCCCTCCAATTCCTTACCAAGCTCCTAGCCTCCTCCTCCTATCTACCTTTCCTCAGTTCCCTTCCTCTACTCCCTTCAATTTCCCTACTTTGCCATCTCCCTCCTCCTCCTCCCTACACCTTCTTACTTTCTCCATTCACCGTCCACAATACATCAGCCTTCCTACCTCTCCCCCTTGTGAATATAATTATTCCCCTCTCTTTATCTCTACTTGATTTGAATGCTCCATTGAACTGTAAGGGATATTTCTGCAAATAACTAAACATGGAATTTTATACATTGTGAAATAGCCGTAGGTTTCACAAACCTCATAACCTGGAATGGATAAGACAGACTCCACAGCAGCCAGTGCAACTAAATGCTGTAGGAATGAAATGTTATGTCCAAGCTGAGAGTTCAATTGGATCCGAACTTGGATTGTGAACATGGCGCTGCCGATGGGACTAATCCATATATTTTGTCCACGACCTGAAAGATAAACCCGAATCACTATTAAAATAGATGCATCTAAAACATTTTGAGAGACAGGCAGGCTATATAAATATTCTGCATCCTTTCATCACTTTGACCCAAATCTGAATTCATTCCAAGATAATGGAATGGAATTTTCCCTTTCTTTCAACATAAACATCCTTCATGTTAACCCTTTCACTTGCACTCTTTCCTGAGCAAGATAACTGTACATTAAAGCCAATCTAAAATCGTTAGTGCATTTTTAATGTGGTGCTTCAAAAGCAGAGGACCAGTCTTTCCAAATTGATGTTTCTTGACACAGAGAATGATAGGTGTCTGGAACACGCTGCCAGGGAGTTGGTGGAAGTAGATCCAATAATAATGTTTAAGAGGCATTTAGCCAAACACTTGAACATGCAGGAAATGGAGGGATAAAGATCATGTGCAGGCAGATAGGGTACAGATATCATAGGCCAAACAACCTGTTCTTGTGTTGCTCCAGTGTCATAGTGAGGCCCACCGCATTGGAGGAACAGCACCTCATATTTCGCTTGGGCAACTTACAGCCCAGTGGTATGAACATTGACCTCTCTAACTTTAGATAGCTCTTCTGTCTCTCTCTTCCCCTTCCCAGTTCTCCCACTGTCTTCCTGTCTCCAACTATATCCTTTCTTTGTCCTGCCCCCGACATCAGTTCCTTCTCTCCTGAAATGCTGCCTGACCCGCTGAGTTACTACAGCATTTTGTGATACCTGTTCTTGTGTTGCGCTGATTTACATTCTAATATCACAATCACACAGCAACGAAACATATCTTTCAGTCCATTGTACCAGCATTAACACTTCTAGTTAAGTCAACAGTGCTATTTTTGTTTTGAATTTAAAATATTCTATTTATATGTAAACTCCACCTCTCTTGAAAATTACTATTGAATTTGATTTGCATTCCAAATTGTAATAACTGACTGGGCTAATAAGATTTCAACACCCAAATGGTTTTACAATGCCGTTAAATCTTGTGTCCGTTGAATTCCCAACTTTTTGGGGAAAAAAATCAATTTTTTTGCCACTGGTAACACTTTCTCTTTAGCTCATCTATCAAATCCATACAATATTCCAAACGATTTATTGAATCTTCTCTCGACCTTCTCTGCATTAAGATGAATAATCATGGTTAACCTCAAAAGGCTTCAATTGTACTGTATTTTGCTTAAAAAAAGTTATTTCTGAAGGTTGAAAGGAAAAAAGGAATGAAAAACAACTGACCTTTGCCTTGTGTTTGTCGAACTGCAATGGCAATTAACCCTACTTCCTCTGGCAACTGAAGCATCAAGCTGTGAATTAAGAGGAAAAAGTGGTCAGCTGAAACAGGGAATGGATAATTGGAAACTTATTGTAACTGTTAAAGTATCTAGCAATTTAAACCTGAAGTGAAAATCTATTGGGATTACGGCAAAGTCAACAATTAACAAGATCACAATTACTTCTTCCTGACATTTAATAGGACCCTTGGAACACATATTAGTTCAATTTCAAAACACTTACTAAGTCAATTCTGGCCAAAAACATCTCTTCTTGCTTAATGACACATTACAGCCTAATAAATTTCAAATGTAATATTGTTACCAGCCTTCCCAAATCAAAGCTCAACACTCATTATCAGGCACTGTAGCTCTCAAAGCAGGTTTGATACCTTTGCTGAAAAAAAGCTGGCATATTACCTGAACATTATACCCCAATATAACTACTGGAAAATATTAAACAATTTCATGTCTAAAATTACTTTCAGTTAGAGACAGAGACACCATCAGACTTAAATCCCAGAACGGTGACGAAATGGGGTGATGTCCAAGATTCCATTTACTCGATGTAATATTAGATTGAGAAAAATTACTTCAACACATTTCAGGATGCAAAAGAGATTCACACAATAAATTTGTTGAAGTACTGCGACATTATTCTGGCAAATGTGGAACTGCACTATCCAAATATCAGAGAAAAGAACGGCTAATTAAAATATTTTTGTTTTTTACACTAATGGGTATGTTGACGAGAAATATTTCATAGGGCACAAATATACTGGTCCTCCTTTCCTGAGGTCAGGCACTTGAGCTCGTCATTCATACCCTCATACTTTGTTGTTTTATTGCTGTTTTGTTGCTAGAGAATTAGAGCCCATCAGCCCGAAGAAGGGTTTGACCAGAAACGTTGTCAGTCCATTCCCTCCACAAATACTGCCTGACCTGCTAAGTTTCTCCATCACTTTGTGTTTTGCATTATGGGGTAAGGGTTTAGGATTGAGTGGGGGTGGAGGGGCGGTGGTGGTTGGTTAAAAAAAAAGGTGGTTGTGTTTGTAGAAACGGATAGGAAGAGTGGGGAAAGGATTGGCATTTAGTATTTAGGGACGAAGGAGAGAAGGATAAGTAGTCGTGTTTGAGGATTGTTAAGAGTGAGAATCAGCGTTTGGTGCTTGGGTATCAATCAAAACGCCCTTCGGACTCAACCTCTCACTGCAGAGAACAACATCTATATCCCGAACTATATTGTCCCGTACCAAGTCCTGTTTATTCCCCAACTTGAACAGGTCTTCATCTTATCCATATTGGACATGTGTTCCTCTAATGCTATCTTCTGGATCCCCATACCCGTCTCACTCAAAGTAATTCCCTAACCTACATGTACAATACCTAACCCAACCAGTGTTGCAATGCTAATTTTTTAGATGCCGGAGCTTTCACTGGTTCCGGAGCGGCCGCTGTTAATTTCCCCGCTTGTTAAAATTCCCCGCTGTTTATTTTGGCTTTTGTTTTCACAGAGATGCCGGAGTGGCGCTCCGGTGAACTCCGGCAGCACTGCACCCCTGAACCCAACATGTGTAAACTCCCCACTCGAACAAAATGTCCTAGAGGCGAGAAAAGGGCGGAACAAATCAGGACTGCAACAAATGTCCTCAGGAAGAGTGGAATCCATAATAGCCCATTGTTGGATGGGGAAGGTTATGATAACAACAGGGATGCAAGAATGAGAACAGTAGAACTGGTTCGACGACTAGGTGGGGGAGGGAGGGAGAGAGGAGGGAAAGCAGGTGTAACTTAAAATTAGAGAAATCAATATTCATACTGCTGGGTTGTAAATTGCACAAGTGAAATAAGAGGTGCTGTTCCTCCAATTTGTTTGTGGCCTCACTGAGATGTTGAGGCAGGGCAAAGCACAAACATTGGCTGTTACAAAGAGGACGTGAGCCTTGGGATTGTTAAGGAATTGTACATTTGGTCAAAGATTTGGAGGTCATGAGTTCTTCACCAATTAAAATTATGGATGATTTACATTTTGGAGGGTCAAGCAAAAACAAGGAAGAAATTGGAAATGGTGTTACATTTTATTTTCTGGAATGAAGCTACACGTGGCATCATCTTGGCCGCTGGTCAAATTCCAGGCAATTTTAGGATTTTCAGTGATGTGGATTAGCTCCAACACTTAATATAAATCCTCATGGTTGACAAGAGGTTGTAATTTGAACTTCCTGCTCCGAGAAATGATGCAGAGCGAGTTACATTTGAGTAACTTAACCCTGACCACTTTATTTCCAATGGGAAATTGACAGCGTTCAACACCTACTCTTCGTCAGGAGCCAGCACCTTCCCTTTCAGCCTAATGAATTTTCATTAGGCTAATAGTGGCTTTTTCATCTGAAGAGCAAACAAATGTGGGGTTATGGTGCGAATACAAAATCAGGCTTGCATCATTCCGCGGCATGAAATATCAATATTCTCATAGAGCATAAAATACAGTATATTGCACTGTAGCTCATTTGTAACCTGCCTTTACTTGGTAATTTGATAATCATTGATATTCTTTTATTTAAGTTGATGCAAATCCTTTTGATAGCCTACTTCCTAAATCAGGCATGGATGATTCAGGAAAAGGCTGTCACTGATATTCTCCAATGATGTCAGTGAGCATGGGTTTGCAACTGAGAATTTACATGACTGGCGAGTCAAATATCACTTCCATTTTCACATTAGTTGTTCATTATACCTCGTTTCAATTTCCTTTCTCTACCCTTGTGCACAATAGAAATTCATATTTTGTGAAATACGTATTTATTTTCCACTGTGTCATTAAATGTGAAGCGGTCCCTCAACAAAACTTCAGAATTGTTCAGAGCCTTCCACCTGTGTGGTGAAAATCTAAAGAAATAATGCTAACCTATATTGTACCTAATGAAGAATTCTCAATCATTAAATATTTTAATGCAATGGGTAATATTGGGTCAAACATTGAAAATTGACTATCTTAATAAAACTTGCTCATCACTCATAGTCGGTTTACAAGTGGAAATTTACCTCGTGCCTTGATGCACTTGATCAGGTAGGGGAGTGGAGAAAAAAAGGAAACTCATATGATGGATGTATGTTTTGCGGTGCAGGCTAATAGGATTTTGTTAAAAAGTTTGATAATAACCAATTGTGGCATTGAGACCATGACGCACAGTTAGATAAAAAAAGATACACTCTAGAGAATTTGTGCAGAAAAATCAAAATTGCATGCAACGTATATTTACATGCAACTTCCTTTCTTTTATACACGAATAAAACAAGAAACAGGCCCTTCAGCCCAACTTGACCACACCGACCAACATGCCCCATCAACACTAGTCCCACCTGCTCGCGATTGCCCCATATCCATCGAAAGCTATCTTATCCATGTACCTGCCCAAATGTCTCTTAAACGTTATGATCATACCTGCCGATCTACCTCTTCTGGTAGCTCATTCCATATACTGACCACCTTTTGTTAAAAAAAATTACCCCTTAGGTTCCAAATAAATCTACCCCCCCACCCCCCAATAAATTCTACTCCTTCAATTTACATCTCCTCCGGGCTCATCTGTTGATTTTTTATTTTCCCCTTAAACTCTTCTTTCTTGCATCATCATCTCATTTAATTAAGCTCCCCTGTCTTCAATCCCTTTTAAAACCCTTTCTTTTTGATTCTTTCCTTTCTCACCTTTAAAATCTGCCTTTAAAACATGTCTTACTTACTGCTCTTGTATTTCTCAACATCTGAAAACTTGTTTCAACTCCAACTTTTTACTGTTCTGATGAAAGATTCTATGAAACTTTAATTTTGTTTCTCTCTTCTCAGATGCTGCCTGACCTATTGAGTACTTCCAGTTTTTCTGGATATGATAACTGCACCTAAGCAAAAGAGCAATGGTATCAGTTACTCCATATGACACAATGGTTTCTGCGCTTAAGTGTGGTTATAATCTTGAAAACAGCTTGAGTTTGCTTAGCGTTAATAATGAGAATGAGTTAATATTCTGAACTTCAGAGAACATAAAGCACTGATATGTCTCTTGGTAGCAGATTAAATAAATGGAGAGACAGTTTCTTCCCAGCTGTTATCAGGCAACTTAATCAAAGAGCAGTCCTGAGCTATTATCAACCATTGAAGACCCTCCGACTATCTTTAATTGGATTTTATCTTGCACTAAACTTTATTCCTTTCATTATGTATCTGTACATTGTAGACGGTTCAATTGTCAAGTCAAGTCAAGTCAATTTTATTTGTATAGCACATTTAAAAACAACCCACGTTGACCAAAGTGCTGTACATCTGATTAGGTACTAAGGAAAAAAATGAAACATACAGTAGCACACAAACATAACAGCACATACAAAACAGTTCATAGCGCCTCCTCAATGGGCCTCAAACGCTAGGGAGTAGAAATAGGTTTTGAGCTTGGACTTAAAGGAGTCGATGGAGGGGGCAGTTCTGATGGGGAGAGGGATGCTGTTCCACAGTCTAGGAGCTGCAACCGCAAAAGCGCGGTCACCCCTGAGCTTAAGCCTACACCGCGGGATAGTGAGTAGCCCCAAGTCGGCCGACCTGAGGGACCTGGAGTTAGAGAGGTGGGTTAGAAGATTTTTGATGTATGGGGGGGAATGTCCATTTAATCATGTATAGTCTTTCCACTGACTGGTTAGCATGCAACAAAAACCTTTATACTGTACCGTGGTACAAGGGACAATAAACTAAATTGAACTAAACTAAAGATGGTCCGCAGAGGAACTGAGCATCACAGAATAAACACTCACGTTTATTTTATTTTAAAATGGTGACAAGTTGAGCAAAGGATGCACCTTTCAGTGATCTACAAGTGAAGAGTGACAAAACTGAAGCTTCCAAATCATAGAATGTATTAAACCATCATCTCACATTGAACACTTAGCTGGTCAATTTTTTTAGGTTAGGGTTGGGGTTAGGGTTAGGGTTAGTTTATCCAAAAATACTCACTTTATATTTTCCTGGATTATGCCAGGAAAATGAAACAAATATGAGTGATACTTAAAAAGCTAATTATGTGCCATTTGGTGGCATTGTGAAGAATTGTATTGCATTTCAGTGCCACAGTTATTGCAGTGTGGGCGCTTCTTGCTGGAGATACTTTGACGTGGGATTAACTTCTAGAGGAATGCATTAGTCATGCTAAACAGCAGCAAGCTTAGGCTAGCCTGATAGATTGCACCACACTTCAAATCAGAAAACCCTTTTATTGACAGCTTCTCATTGAGCGTCTAAGAGCATTAGTGTATTTAGGGGCTAGATGTTTTTTACCGTCTGAAGCTGATCTCATAATCATGGTATAAAATTAATTCAATGCTGCTTTACATGTTAATCCTTACAGGATTGATTTTGGGGTCACGGCAGTGCAGGATTGGAAAATGGAAAAATAGCACTTAAAATGACTCATTTCAGTCCCCATTCTCCACACTGACTAGAGTGCTGCTGTCTTTTCTTTCTGCATGGGACAATCCTCACTGTCCTATAGAAAAGATATACTCAATCACAGGATACTAAGTAAATGTAATCAAAATGGATGTCTCAGCCAAAAAAAAAGTTACAACTATATCCACATCTTTTAAATGATAAAACCTTAACTCAATCTCTGCAACCTCCTTCAGTTACACAAGCCTCCAAAATCTAAAAGGATAAAATAAGTTAAATAAATGTGAGACTCCGTAGATTCATAAGGATACAAGGAAACAACTAAAGGGAAGGAAAAGGCACGATAAGAGAGAATTCAAAGAAATTAGATAAAGGAAAAGAGGACTTTGAAATTAAGTTATCAGGAAACACAAAAGAATAAAATATTTCACAAACAGATCAATAGGTTTAGGTATATTACTGTCACATGTACTGAGGTACACTGAAAAGCTTTGTTTTTCACGTTATCCAAACAGATCAGATATATTATATCTGATATATAATATACATAGTATATATATTATACCATCAAGTAAAACTCAAGTGCGATAAAATAAAGGCCAAGTGTCGTGACCATACCAAAGACAGAACACTTCCACAAAGAACAGAAAAGGCTAAAATATAAAATCATTATTTTACTTCAGAAGTTAGCAAGGAAATTAAACAGATGGATTGGACAATAAGTGAATGAGCTAAGTGCATTTAAGATATTAAAAAAAGTTTTTAAAAATAAACTCAATATCAAAGCAAATAAAATCACAACTTTTGATGCATTGAATCTATGCATTCTATACAAAACTAGGGAAGAGGTAGCAGAGTCATGACTACTCATATTTGTGAGTAAAATGTGATATTAGAGGCAGCTTTTGTAATGCCAATATTTATGATAGTGGATAAACCATTTCCAAGGAATTAAGGAACCGCCATAATCGGTCATAAGAACAAAAATTGAATCCTTTTAAAGGAGAATAAAATATTCAGCAATGAAAAGTGTAATAAGGATCAATCAGCATAGATTCTAAAAGGGCAAATATTGTTTGATCAACCTTCAATAAATGTTTGAAGAGGTAGCAGAGAGACTGGATAATGATAATGCAGTAGAGATGATTTATTTATATTTTCAACAAACCTTCATCTAACCCATAACAGACGAATGAAGAAGCTCAGAAAATGTGGTGTTCGGGGCAAGTTGCAAGAGGATGGGTTCAAGACAGAAAGCAGAATGTGGGCGTAAAGCTTTCCTATTCACTGTGGAAGATGCGTTTTGGAGACATGACCAAGAGGATTTATGAGGGCAGGATGGTAGATGATGTCTACGTAGACTCCAGCAATGCCTTTGACAAGTCCAGAAGTTTAGATCACACGTGATTGACGGTGAGCTAGTATTATGGATCTTGGATACAAAATTGGTTTGGTGATATGAGGCAGAGAGCGGTAATGGAGGTCTGTGGCCAGCGGTGTGCCATGGGAATCTCATGCTAGGTCCACTGTTTTTTTGTCATCCACATTAACAATTTGGATGAGAATATAGGTAACACTATCAGCAGGTTTGCAGATGACACCAAAGCTGGTGGATCAGTGGGCAATGATGAAGGTTGATTAAGAATAAAAGAGAATCCAGACCATCTGAAAAAGTGAACCAAGGAATGGCAGATGGAATTCAACTCAGACAAGTATTGAGTGTTGTATTTTGGGAAATTAAATCTAAGCAGGACTTGGTAGGTCCTTGGAGAATATTGGTGTACAGGGAGATCTCAATGTACAGATACATAGTTCCCTGAGAGTGGCAACACGGATACACAGGGTGGTGAAAAAGGCATTTGGTATACTTGTCTTCATCGATCAGGCCATTGAGTCCAAAAGTTGGGATGTCGTGTTACAATTGGGTTCAGATCGGGTGATTGACTTGGCCACACAAGAACTGACCATTTTTTAGCTTTGAAAAACTCCTTTGGTGCTTTAGCAGTATGTTTGGGATCATTGTCTTGCTGTAGAAAGAACTGCTGGCCAATGAGTTTTGAGGCATTTGTTTGAACTTGAGCAGATAGGATGTGTCTAAACACTTCAGAATTCATTATGCTACTACCATCAGCAGTTGTACCATCAATGAAGATAAGTGAGCCAGGACCTTCAGCAGCCATACATGCCCAGGCCATAACACCCCCACCACCGTGTTTCACAGATGAGGTGGTATGCATTGGATCTTGGGCAGTTCCTTCTCTCCTCCATACTTTGCTCTTGCCATCACTCTGATATAAGTTAATCTTCGTTTCATCTGTCCACAAGACCTTTTTCCAGAATTGTGGTTGCTCTTTTAAGTACTTCTTGGCAAACTATAACCTGGCCATCCTATTTTTGCGGCTAACCAGTGGTTTGCACCTTGCAGTGTAGCCTCTGTATTTCTGTTCATTGTCTTCTGCGGACAGTGGTCATTGACTCCCGAAGAGTGTTTCTGATCTGTCGGACAGGTGTTTGGGGATTTTTCTTTATTATAGAGAGAATTCTTCTGTCATCCGTTGTCAAGTCAAGTCAAGTCAAATTTATTTGTCACATACACATACTCGATGTGCAGTGAAATGAAAGTGGCAATGCCTGCGGGTTGTGCACAAAAATAATTACAGTTACAGCATATAAATAAAGTTAATAAGTTACTAAACATAGCACAAAAAGTGTCGACAAAAATTTAGTCTCTGGGGTTATCAAAGTTGACAGTCCTGATGGCCTGTGGGAAGAAGCTCCGTCTCATCCTCTCCGTTTTCACAGCGTGACAGCGGAGGCGTTTGCCTGACCGTAGCATCTGGAACAGTCCGTTACTGGGGTGGCAGGGGTCCCTCATGATCTTGCTTGCTCTGGATCTGCACCTCCTGATGTATAGGTCCTGCAGGGGGACGAGTGTAGTTCCCATGGTGCGTTCTGCCGAACGCACTATTCTCTGCAGGGCCATCCTGTCCTGGGCAGAGCTGTTCCCAAACCAGACTGTAATGTTGCCAGACAGGATGCTCTCTACAGCCCCAGAGTAGAAGCAATGGAGGATCCTCAGCGACACTCTGAATTTCCTCAGTTGTCTAAGGTGGTAAAGGCGCTGCTTAGCCTTACCCACCAGTGCGGCAATGTGCGTTGCCCACGTCAGATCCTCTGAGATGCGGACTCCCAAGTATTTGAAATTGCTCACCCTATCCACAATAGACCCATTTATCTCCAGTGGCGTGTACGTCCTTGGATGTTTAGCCCTTCTGAAGTCCACAATCAGCTCCTTTGTTTTAGTGACATTCAAGAGGAGGCTATTGTCCTGACACCAGAGTGCCAGATCAGCCACCTCCTCCCGGAGACCTTCCTTGGCCTGCCAGTCCCTTTGCGATTAGTAAACTCACCAGTGCTCTCTTTCTTCTTAATGGTGTTCCAAACAGTTCATTTTGGTAAGCCTAAGGTTTGACTGATGTCACTAACAGTTTTATTCTTGGTTCTCAGTCTCATAATGGCTTCTTTGACTTTCATTGGCACAACTTTGGTCCTCATGTTGAGAAACAGCAATAAATGTTTCCAAAGGTGATGGAAAGGCTGGAGAAAAGACTAGGTGCTGAAGGCTCTCTTATACCTGCATGAAGGAGGCATTAAGCACACCTGAGCAATTACAAACACCAATGAAGCCATGTGTCCCAAACATTATGGTGCCCTGAAATGGAGGCACTATGTACAAACACTGCTGGAATTTCTACATGGTTTACATAGATTACATAGAAAATAGATGCAGGAGGAGGCAATTCGGCCCTTCGAGCCAGCACCGCCATTCACTGTGATCATGGCTGATCATCCACAATCAGTAACCTGTGCCCAACTTCTTCCCATATCCCTTGATTCCACTAGCCCCCAGAGCTCTATCTAACTCTCTCTTAAATTCATCCAGTGGTTTGGCCTCCACTGCCCTCTGTGGCAGAGAATTCCACAAATTCACAACTCTCTGAAACCAAAATGTATAAAAATGGCCTTTATTAAATGTATATGTGCACTTTAACCACGTGTGATTTTTTTTCTATTACAAATCTCAAATTGTGGAGTACAGAGGCAAATACATAAATGATGGATCTTTGTCCCAAACATTATGGATCGCACTGTATGTCCTAGAGATAATTTGGCCTAAAAGCAGAAACAATGATGAGCTTCGATGTTTTCCGTATTATTTTTCTCTGATTTCCCCAAATGGAGTTAGCTCTCTTTATTTTTGGGTCTACATCAATACTTTTCTGCAGTACGACCCCACCCATCAACACCACTCCTTAAAGTGCTGGAATTCCTGCAGTCTTGGGAGCACTTACAGGGAGGAATGTATTCACAGCTGTTAGTCACCCTTTCCTTCTTTCCTACCTTCTGTATACATGTTTAAATGTTTGCAGCTCCGCTTTGGCTGACTTGAGAAGAGGTTAGCTAACACAGACATTCAGTTGAAAAGCCTGTTTGCATCAATATAAATGAAACTTCATGAATGGTTGCAATGTTGAATGTCCCACCAACAAATGTTTTCTGGGGGAAGAATGGATGAAGAATGGATGCTTGCAGTGCAAGCGTTAGCTGGGGTGTTGTGCTCCAACATGAATGTCAGAAAACTGGTGAGAAAAACAAGTCTGCAATCATTGTGGTGATTATCAACCTAACTATAAATCAATATTTCTTGCAAATTAGCAACAGTTTGAAAGCAGTTTTGTCATTCTCGCCAAATAATTGCTTCTTTTTTTATATTCAGCCACTTAATGTTAGTGGCTCTTCTTTTGTTCAGCCCGAGCTGATCACTTAGAAGCTGCAAACGCCCTGGTGTATTCATTTTCTCCTTGGTTTTATGTGGCTGTTGGGGACGATGGTGCTGGAGACCAGGATTCTTATTAAACTTCATCTTCGGGGTAAGAGGAATTGCAGAGTCCAGCTGGGCCTCCTGCCTGCATGCATCAAGAGTTAATTTTAGAGGACACACAGTCATCATGAACAAGTGCAGAAGGTTTTCTGGTGGTCCTGCCAAACAGCAAGAGCTCTTAATTAGCAGCAGTACTCAATCAGACTGCTTAACCTGGTGGAGCTCTGGGAGGTCATGCTCCTGCCTTCTGCAGAGGCACAACTGCAAGGCATAGGGAACTGACAGTAGGTTTTTTAAATGCATCATTAAATGTGCCTTTTTCTACTTGTGACTCAATTTACCGTCAGCTTTTAAGGTCAATTCTGTGTTATCTAGAATACCAGTGAAAATATTTTTTAAACTGGCACGTAAAAAATAATGTCGTTTATACAGACTGTATATGAAGATTTAAGTGTTGATTTTATAGTCTTTGTTTTTTCATCTACTTCAGAGCTCATTACACTCTCTCAAATTATAACAAAGCCCATTTACTGGAGAACACAACCATTTGAGCAGTATTCCTCTAAAATGTCATGTGTAATTGCAGTATTAAATGAACATGTCCCTTTAAATTACTGCACATTCAGCAGCTTAGATAGCATTGAAGCAATAGTCATTAATTATCATAAAATGGTGTCCAAGGTAATGTCAGGAGAGTTAAATAAATAAAATGATTCTCTGCACCTATTCACTCACAAATTCTACCATTTGAAAAAAAAAATGTTGTGTAAGATGAAAGCAAATGATTCCCACAAAGCTGAATGAGTCAGGCTATATTGGGAGGGGGAGCAAAAGGTGGCAGTGTTCACAAGATGACATGCATACTTCAGCTTTTGACATGCTATTACTAACCTTTAGCCAATTGTGATATGAAAACATATCCTGAATAAAACCAAACGAGAATAACAGGAGAGCAAGTCAGAATTTTCTGAATACTTAGGCAATGCAATTAGCCTCGCTAATGGAAATACAGGATTCTACAACTGCATTCTTTCTGAAGGATATGTTTACATTGGAAAGTTATTGTTACTGGAACCAGACTAAACGGAATAAAATACAGTAAATTCAGTCTTGTAATCTGCAAAAAGCACTTTTGAAACAATCTAGTTTAAATGTGTAAGCAGTATGGCACACTTTAACCACAGGAACAGGAGTTCTCTACAAGCTAGAAGTATTGGAATGAAGCAGGGTAGAAAACTAATCTTTTTTGGAGGCTTACATTGCTTTCTATGAAAGGAATATTCCACAGTATATGACAAAAATATTGAATAGTATATCTACTGTTGATATAATGTTACATTTAATCAGTAAAATGAAAGTTCTGTACACCAAATCACTCAAGAGATCATATATAAATAATTATTTTACAACTTCTTGTGAAGCAGATCGATTTTGCAATAAAATCTAAGTAAAAGGGATCGACCAACAGGAGTATCAACATATGAAGTACTGTGCCTATGCCCAATATATAACTTAGCATTGTAAAGAAAACCATATAAGCAATCTGATGAATGACGGTTGCAATTACACTGAATTTTGATAAACAGCTAAATAAAAATTCAGCGCATTTGTAAATTGCAGATGGATTGTGAAAAGGCAAATCAATCCAACCCTTTGGCAAAAAATTACTGTGAGCCAGGCATTGGCTCCCTCTTTTTATGGGCAGATATTGGTCATTTGGCTGAGCGTGAAAATGTAGCTAAAATTTGATACAACTGTTAAAAATGCAAGTTATTTCTGAAAGTGCAGGTTTGGAGATGCTATGTTTTCTCAAAAGATTTCTGTTATCAAAAGCTCGTGTGCCATATTATTTTAATATCATGCGTGTATCATGCGTGTAGTGCCATTACTCAAGTTAAAAAATGTCATTCTGTAGGAAAACAGAATCTTTCAATGCTTTTCACATCACTCAGCGTTTAACTTTTCCATTTCAGATTCTAATCAAACTTTCGGGATTTTCAACAATTCTATGTTTATGTCAAACTATCAGATGTCCCATGGAATTATTCAAGCTGGTTACAATATCGTGAATGTTATTACTACTGTACAAATTCGACTGCTAAAATAAAACTATATTTTACAAGGATATGGTGTGGAACATTACGAACATTCGGCAAATTAGCAGGTGTTTGGAAATTTCAGGAACTTACTGAGTTAAAGCATTAACTAACTACATTGCTTTTTTTGATCACCATTTGATCACAACTACATTTCAAGGGTAGAACAATTTTATATTTGATACAATTTCTGTACATCTTTGCTTCCTGAACTTTTCTAACGATGCTACAGAAGCTGCAATTTTTTAACTGTTGAAAGGTATAATGGCAGATGGAATTGTAGTACACTGATACATAACACTTTTCCATCAGAAAAGCTTCCAGATTGTACTAAAGCTACCAAGTGCAGCTGAATCTAAAAGGATTTTCCCACAAGGATAATAAAGGCGCCATTAAAAGAATGGAGTCCTGGTTACCCTGTAACAATATGGGATTTATCCGAAATACGCTCCACTGTGAAATAGGTTTTCCAGCCATCACTGGACATGGTGACAAAAGCATAACATTTCTGCATTGATGTCATGTCATGCAATGTTAGTGGAACCAGTCTATTAATTTTTCTGACATTTGAATTCAAACTCTTGGAACTTTCTGCAATTTGATTTTCAAATTTTGTCCATCCAAATCAATATTCACATTTACGTGCTGGTACTGTGCAGCTCTTAATGACACAGCATGACAAAGTATAACATCTAAATTTGACTACCACAGAAACAACATCACATATTCATATTCTCCACTGTGCAACACTCATCCCATAATCTCTCCTCAAACAATGGCTCTCACATTAACAAATGATATAAAAGCCTTTCTTCAGAACACAATGTATACTTTTAAAAAATGGTGTTGTATAAACAAAATATACAGCCCATTTATTAAACTGAATCTAGACAACAGTACACAGACTAGAGTTCACATACTCCAATCAGCTGGTGGAGATGGAAAACACAGGAACATAATCACTGAAAATTAAAACAACTATGTTCAATGCATTTTCAATGGTTTAAAATTCTAAATTAACCATCTCACTGCACACCAATTCATTTTCCTTTGCCTTTAATTATTTTGTTTAATCAAATGTTTAATATAGCAGTACTGTACAGCACCAACAGTTGATTAACAAGGACACACATTTGCCGCGCGACATTCAGTACTTCCACTAAACTCTGAGGTGTATTGTCTCCTCAGATTCTCTGCACATCAAGTAAACTTATAAAATCTGTCTGGTTACCACATGCCAGTACA
The DNA here is from genome assembly GCF_053455715.1 of Rhinoraja longicauda. NCBI lineage: Eukaryota > Metazoa > Chordata > Chondrichthyes > Rajiformes > Arhynchobatidae > Rhinoraja > Rhinoraja longicauda. The sequence continues at coordinate 46,561,604 of NC_135964.1, read as the reverse complement.
TTGTTAAAATACTTTTCTTAAGCAAAGGTTTCTTTTTCAACAAAAAATCATCTTGATTGAATTGTCAGCCTATGATGTTTTTGAACAGTGAGAAAGACGGCTGCATTCTCTGAACTCTCTATCCTGAGGACTAATGCAGTAATGTTTAGTCTGTTCTATTGACACAGCCTTTTGCATTATAAAAGGTTTCATCAGCTTCCCTAAGGAGGGAAATAAATTGGAATTCTTTGTAAACTGTTAACTAAATTCTAAAATGTTAAACTAATCCTGTGGGTACACATATATCAGACGAAGAATACCAAGGATTCTTGATGTTTTTCTGCACTTTAAACAGATTTGAACATTGGTTTATTCTGATATCTTAGACCAATTTCCCACCAACACTGAAGGCTGCAGGTTCCAATCTTATTCTAAAGTCAACAAGAAACTTTATTTAGACTGTAGTTGCAAATGTAATCCATTCCACAATCCTTAATCAATATATGCCACTTTAAATTATACAGATTTACAAACTTATAAAGTGGAACCATGCAGCTCTAAGTTTTCAGGTTAAAACATTATTCAGAGGAAATTTGAATAAAATAAAGGTAATGTAATGCATACAAATCCTATCCTGCTGGAAGGTGTTAAAATGGACAAAAGCATCAAAGATCTTCGGAAGAGTAAGATAAAATATGATGAACCAAGAAAGTAAATGCATTAATGTGCATTAATAAATGCAAATTGCAAAAATAAACCTTTAATTTAGCCACTGGAGTAATACAGTTAAGGCTTTCTTTTAAATGGAAGCCCTGATGCCATTTCACTTTAAATTTTGCAGATCTCTTAAAACTTTTGCCATGGTGCTTTAACTTAAAAAGGGGGTCTATACCCACTACAACGGAAAAATAACTATGAAATATCAAGAAGTTGTAATACAAGCCCTCATTCTGCACTAAATAAAATAAGTAGAAACAGAAGAAAAGTTTTGTAGCCTGTAAATAAAAGGCTCATTGTTAACAATATTCTTCAGGGTTGAAACCTGAATTCAGCAACACCTTTAATACTGACAGTTAAAAATGCTGCCACAGCTTGAGAATACTGCAAAGGTATTGCTACCTCAAACACTGTTGTGCACATTATGCTGAGAGGGAAAGATTTAATATGAACTTGTGGGGCAACCTGGTCACACAGAAGTTGGTACATAAATGGAACAAGCTCCCAGAAATACCCGGTACCAAAGGCCCAGGTTCGATCCTGACCTCGGATGCTGTCTGTATGGAGTTTGCACATTCTCCCTGTTACCGCATGGCTGTCCCCCAGACACTCTGGTTTCCTCCCACATGCCAAAGACATGCAGGTTTGTAGGTTAATTGGCCTCTGTAAATTGCCCCTAGTGTGTAGGGAGTCGATGTGAAAGTGCAATAACATAGAACTAGTGTGAACGGGTGATTCATAGTCGTCATGGACTCAGTGGACCGAGGGGCTTGTTTCCGTGCTGTATATCTGAACTAAATTAAAAGAAGTGGTTAATGAAAGTGCAGTAACGACATTTAAAAGACATTTGGACAGGTATAGGGATAGAAAAGGTTTAGAGTGATATGGGTCAAATACAGGCAAATGGGACTCGCATAGATGGGCATCTTGGTCAACAAGGATGAGTTGAGCATAAGGCCAGTTTCCATGCTGCAGGACTCTATGACTAACTATTGGAGTGCTTTTTTTAAACTGGTCTACTAATTTATTATCCATCAGAACCAAATGATACTGCAACCCTTGTTAATGTCAAGTCAGCAATTTGAGTCAGCTTCATTAAAAGGAAAGGGAACTAAAAATTGCTGAACCCCTTCAGTTCCTCTCATCCTTACACCAGTAATTCATCATTCAAGGTAGAGTTCCACAGATATTTCCAATTCTACAGCCAGATGGTCATTCTTCGCAGTCAAGACTAGGGGCACCTCAGGCCTCAGTGCTCAGTTCCCTGCTCTAACTGGTAATAATAAGTCAAAATCTACAAGGGAGATGGATAATCTGGTTGAGTGGTGCCAGACCAATAACGTTGCTATCAACTTTAACAAGGCCAAGGAAGTGATTGTTGACAAATGGACACAAAGAGCTGGAATATCTCAGCAGATCAGACAGCATCTTTTGGGAACATGGATAGGTGATGTTTCAGGTTGAGACCCATATCTTTATTGGAGGGACGGCGTTAGAGAGAGTCAATAACTTCAAATTCCTGGGCATGTTTTGTCCAGTGGCCAGCACATTGATGCACACATACAGAAAGGGTTTGATAATTTGAATACTCAACGAGTCTGCATAAAGTGGCAGACATTCCCCTTTCCATCGTGGGTATAGACCCTCTGTGCCATCAAAGGGATCCGCAAAAAACACAGCCTCAAGAAGGAGGATAATGTCATCAAACAATAGAAACATAGAAAATAGGTGCAGGAGTAGGCCATTTGGCCCATTGAGCCAGCACCGCCATTCAATATGATCATGGCTGATCATCCAAAATCAGTACTCCGTTCCGGCTTTTTCCCCATATCCCTTGATTCCTTTAGCCCTAAGAGCTAAATCTCACTCTCTCTTGAAAACATCCATTGAATTGGCCTCCACTGCCTTCTGTGGCAGAGAATTCTACAGATTCACAACTCTCTGGGTGAAAAACTTTTTCCTCATCTCAGTCCTAAATAGCCTACGTGACCCCTGGTTCTGGACTCCCCCAACATCGGGAACATTTTTCCTGCATCTAGCCTGTCCAATCCCTTAAGAATTGTATATGTTTCTATAAGAGACCCAAACAACCTTACCATGGTCTCTTCCCACCGCTGTCATCGGGACAAGGTTACATGAGCCTGAGAAATGTTACCTCCAGGTTCATGAACAGGCTTTACCCATCAACTATCAAGTTCTTGAACTATTCTGCACAATCCTTCCTTAGCCCTGGACCACTATGAATTTTTCACTACAATAGTTGTTCTACATAATTGGTTTTGCACTATCACAGTCCGGTTTAACTGATAAATTATATATTTATTTGTTGTTGCCCTCTAATGTGCCTGTAAAGCTCCAGCAAAAAAAGACTTCAATTGTTCTTGCTCCTATCCAGTGCATATGCTTCATTGGCACTCTTGACATGGTCTTTTGACAATATTATGATAACATATTAAGTCCTAACTCAACATAAATGCACACTTCTCTGGAAGCATTGTTGATTGTGATCAGAAGTGAGGATATTGGCTGATGTTCTGCTGCCCAGCCTGGAGTCACTGAGCCAAATGAAGTACTTGAATGTGGCGCACACAGCAGTGAATGTTCCTTGCACCATAGTCCGCATTTGCAGCACATTTGTCAAAATGAAAAGCAGTCTTAAATAAGGTACCCGCATTTCACAATAACACGGGTGAAGTCCAATGACTTTGGAAGCATTCACTGAGATTCAGGACCTGGAAGAAGAGAGAAAAAGTGTGGGGGTGGGTGAAGGAAAGAAAAAGACTAACAAATAATAAGAAGCTTGTTGGAGGTACTCCAGGTTATGGCTTTATGCAAGAATATGACCTGAATTGAATGCTAATCCCCCCCCCAGATGTGTTTTAAGAATTTATTTACATGTTCTCCAAATTGAATAGATGCTTCTCCCTATAGTCAAGTCAAGTCAAGTCAATTTTATTTGTATAGCACATTTAAAAACAACCCACGTTGACCAAAGTGCCGTACATCAGTTCAGGTACTAAGAACGAACATATTATGGCACACAAACATAACAGCACATACATAAACAGTTCACAGCGCCCCCCTCAAAGGGCCTCAATTAGGACTTAATTCTTTGTGCACCCTCAAGTTGTTTGCGAGAAATGCCACAGAGACAATTGTATCACTGAATGAAAATATGTCTGGGTAAATTTTATGTAACTTATGTTACATAAATGTTTCACATTCACTTTCTACAATGTTGTAACTGAGAATTTACCTAAATGTTTGGCAAACTCACTCTTAGATAGACTCATGAAGTATCATATCGGAGAATCAGTCACCAAACCTGACAATAAAGCTCCTTTCTATAAATAGATGAATAGGTCAAAATTAAGGGACTAGTGTTGTCAACATGAAATACCAATGATATATGTCATCCCATAGCACTGAATAAAATAATTTCATCATGAACAACAAGAGAAAGAACAAAAGTAATTTTTAAAAGCATTGTTTCTTAGGATGGAAGAAACATAAACTAATAATGGAAGTATGCCGTACAGTCCTTGGTGCCTGCTCTATTATTCTGTTTTATCTTGACTTGGCCGACTTTGTGCCATTAATCCCTAAAGCACCAATTTTTAAAGAAGATACAATATATTATTTTAGAAAAAATAAGCATTAAAAATGAAACAACAGAATGTTCCTTCAAATTTTTGAATCAAAGACACTCCTGGTACCATTCCTTTTCAAGACTATAAAAATACTGAATCCAGATCATTTTACCCAGCTTTCTCTGTATAAAATATCCTTTCCAATAAACACAAAGAACCATTGATGGAATTAATGTGCAGAACTTTCCATTGAATTACATATTCCCTGGATCTGATATTCATTATTTTCTTACCACTACTTGGGTAAGAATTGAATATTTTTGACGGTTACAAAATTTGATCATACCACTCTGTGGTCCAAACTATGACATTTATTTTGTTAGAATTTAATCTTTAATGTATTCCCTGAAAAGCCTGACGACAACTCTTGGCAATACACAGAAATAAGCCACAGCTTGAATCTCAGTCTCTTATATGTAGTGATTTTCTCCAGAGAATACCTCTTATTTCCAATGCCACCTGATCAATTCAACATTTAGGGAACAGCTTTGATGCCTTCAGGTAGATTATGCTTTTCCTTTCAAGATGCACTAACAATGTGGTTGCTTAAACCATATTGATAAAACTGAGGAGATTAATATATTACAATCCCCGTTGGAAAAATATGCTATGCAGTTACTGATTTTGCATTATTATTCTCATGGTATGGTTCTTTAATTAAAAAATTATAATTCAGGGATTTTATATACATGCAACTCAGTTCAGACATTTGTTAAAATGGATTAACAATTAAAATTTAAAATTTGTACAGATCAAAATCCCAAAGCTTAGATCAATACAGCAGCAAATCTAAATTTAATTCACTGAAATCTTTTCATATAGTGCATTAGAATTCTTTGTTTTTAATAGGAAACCTTGTGTCTAGTGACAGTTTCGTTTTATTTAAAAATCGAATCTATTTCAATTATTTTAATTTTAAAACATGACTAAAGATAAAATATTGTTCAAGTAGGTATCATCCACGCTTGAAATTCCTAACAAGTGTCCCTCCAAAATCAGTCTGAAGAAGGGTCCCGACCCGAAACATCACCGATTCATGTTCTGTAGCGATGCTTCCAGACCTGCTAAGTTACTCCAGTACTTTGTGTCTTCCCTCCAAAATAGGTACAATGAGCACCCTTTCTTAAAAGGGAAATAAGTATTCATTCTTTTTAAGAAAACATCTGAATGTATAATTTAGATAGTAAGTCAGTCAATCTGATGAGACATGTGCTGACTATTCTTGGAGGATATATTTAGAACAGTTAACATGAGAAAGGTAATAACTGGAAGCTGGACTCTGTTAACTGTGAACATTCATTAAAATGCAGCGCTCACTGCCATTACTGAGCAAAAAGCATTTTCGAAGCACATGTAGTGGCCATGAGAGGCACTGTGCGTGATCTTGAAACAAAGAACCGCACATGCTGGTTAATACACAAAAGGACACCAAGTGCTGGAATAACTCAGCAGGTCAGACAGCATCTCTGGTGACTCTCAGTCTGAAGAAGGTTCTCGACCAAACATGTCAGCTATTCCTTTTCTCCAGAGATGCTGCCTGAGTTACTCCAGCCTTTTGCGTCTGTCTCTGGTTTAAAGCAGCATCTGCAGTTCCTCCCTACGCATCTCTGGAGAACATGGATAGATGACGTTTCAGGTCGGGACCCTTCTTCAGACTTGAGTTCTCCATGTTCTCCAGAGATGCTGCCTGAGTTACTCCAGCATTTAGTGTCCTACTGTGCATGATCTACTGTTTTCTTCTCCCATCAACCTAAGATTATGAGTTGTTCCCTGATCCATCTCCAAACATCAAAGGTCTAAGAGAACTCTGCTGAGAATTGAATTATTCCAAAGTGTTGGCTCGCACCAGCCTACATAAAATTGATTATCTTTAAGATAACTGATTCCAAGAACTCATCCCCCCCCACCTCCACTTTGTCCAGTCACATTGGGCTTGCAGCTGCCATTCGGTTTAAAAATTGTTAGAATTTAGCTGTTCTATTCAAGTGGTCAAATAATTGAACAAAGGAAATTTTCAAATCCCAGACTAATGCAGGAAAGGGTGCACTGGTACAACCCCAAACCTGGGTTATGATATTGAAATACTGAAGCTTTGACTCTTTCACCCAAAAATGAAATGAAAACCAACACTGATTTGTAAAAGGTATGCTGAACAGCAGTAAAATTAAAATGGGGGCACTGTGAGAAATTAAATGTCAACTGCAAGGCAAACTTTAAGCAAATAAAAATGGAGTTTAAAGGTACACAAGTCAATCCTTCTGTCAAAGGATAATCATTGCCAGGTAGAATGGATTTTGGAATCATTCATGAGGTAAGCCGGTGCTATGATTGAGAAGAGAGCCAGAATACTGATTTACATGAGAATGTTAATTGGATCTCGTCAGACAGACCACCGCACTGATTTCCAGGCCCCAATATTTTCAAAGCCGACTGCTCTGTGTGTATCTATGTAAGCTACTTATAGGACATAGAACAGTATAGCACATGAACAGGCCCTTCCGCCCACAATGTCTGTACCAAACATGATGCCAAGACCAACTCTTATCTGCCTCCGTGTGATTCATATCCCTCAATTCTCTGCATCTGTATGCTTATCCAAAGTGTCCTAAATGCCATTATTGTGTCTGCATCAAACACCACCACTGGCAACGTGTTCCAGGCACTCACCACCCACTATGTAAAACTAATTGCACCATGCATCACCTTCTTACTCAAAACGCTGATGAAAATGATAGACACAAGAGACTGCAGATGCTGGAATATTGAGCAAAAAGCAAACTACCGGCGGGTCAGCGGAGGAAAATAGACTGACAATGTTTCGGGTAGGAATCCTTCTTCAAGACTAGAAGGGTCCTGACCCAAAATGTCTTCTGTCCATGTGCATGACTCGCTGAGTTCCTCCAACAGTTTCTGTTTGGCTGTTGAAAATAATAGGCAGGGAAGTAGGTAGATTTGATTTGTGTTCAATGTTTAATTTTTTGAAAATAATTTAAACAGATTACTTACAAATTAAACATATTTTGCACTAGAGCTACCAAAATAAAACCGATCATGAACCAACCTAATAAATGTCAAAAAAAAGATTCCAAAACAAGCAAGAAAAACTGGTCATGGTGGGTGGTAACGCTTTTAAAAATATTCATATTTCAATAGTTTTATTTCATGAAATTTGGTAAATCTGGCAGGGAAAAACTACACCTGCCAAATATCTCCCTGTAAATTGTTAACATAAGGGACTACTTCTTAAATTGCTCACTGTACATACTTGTCACATTTGCCACATTTTACCTTTTTTTTTGCATAAACTGAGGAAAAATAATCCAGCAGATACAGATATGTTCATATACCATTGCAGAAATACTGTTCATTTCAGTAAATTCTAAAAAAAAAGAGTTCTAACTGGTTTCAGGATTTTTTTGCTGTTAATCTCCTACTTTTAAATGCAGCAAGTGCTAAAAGGCAAAGATATAACATCTGCTTGCAATTTAATACAATTGCAATTACATTACACAAGGTCAATTTGTTCAATTGAGTTTTACATCAAGATCTACCATTTAGGGTTTTTTATCCAGAACGTACTACTTTCTATCCGAGTACAAGTTGTTAAATGTCAATTTCAATTGAGGCTTGCAAGATGAATCAGGCATGCACCCATCAAGATTTACCCAAGCAAAGTAACAATATTCTTTTAACAAGGTACTCAGATTTATTTAAATTCAAATTTATAGGCTAATTTTACAGAACATTTTTTTTGAAACTCACACTATTTTTCATTCCTCCACAATGCCATGCAGGTAAACTAATTTCAAATAACATATCATTTCAGCCTGGGCAGCCATGGGCAATGAGAGAGACAAGGTGAATGACATGCATTCCTATATGCACTCCAGCAAGAAATTGGAATAAGCCAACAAATATGTAAAAATTTAAAATTAGTTTTCTTAATGAAGTATTGTAGAGTCGTAGAATCATACAGCGAAGAAAAGGCCCTTCAGCCCAACGCCCACACTGACCAACATGTCCTATTTTCACCAGTCCCACCTGCCTGCGTTTGGCCCATACCCCTCTAAACCTGTCCTATCCATGTATCTGTCTCATTATTTATTAAACACTGTGATTGTCCCTGCCTCAACTACCTCCTCTGGCAGCTCCTTCCATACGCCCAACACCCTTTGTGTGAAAAAGTTACCCCTCAGATTCCTATTAAATCTTTCCCCATTCACCTTAAACCTATGTCTTCTTAACAAAAAGCATCAAGATAAAAGCCTATTGCTCCATCTCATGCCCATACATTGGAAAATCACCAAACTGTGCTCCTTCTTCCTGTGTATAGGTAACACCTGAAGAGTACAGAGGATACGTTTGTACAGAGCTTTTGTACAGGGAAGGCAGAGGAGCAGTTTCACGATAGTTTGGAGTCCATAGCCAGTGTGATGTTCAAAGTCTTGACATTGGACCAAATAATACGTCATAGTTGTTACCAAATTCGTAAGGAAATCTGTGAAAGAGTGCGTTACTATCAAGACCATCTGAATGTTTCCTAACCAGAAGTCTAGGATGAGCCAGGAGGTCCACAATCTACTGAGGACAAGATCTTTGCCATTCAAGTCAGGCGATACAAGGCCATGTAAGAAGTCCAGATACAAAGAGCCCATCAAGAAAGTGAGGAGACATTTTCATTCTAAACTGGAGGATCAGATGGATGCACGGTCTTGCATGCCATGACTTCCTGCAAAGTGAAATCGAGTCGCTCAAGTGACAACATACTAACGGCATATTTCGAATTATACAACTGGATTTTTGTACCCTTTTCCATCCAGCATGGATTGAATGCACAAAACATCTCAACTTAGTAATTAATGCAACGGTTTGATCTTGAAAGAAATATTGCACAATATGCCATTAATTACTAGTTTACTTGCACACTTTACAACTAGTCATGCAAAAATGGAAACTTGTTCTCAACATTCGTGAGAGTTACATGAATGTGCTGTACTTGCGCACCCACTACTCCCACTATCCCACCCCCTTCCCCCTTCCCCCTGTATCCCTTACTCTGACTTCACATTTCAATCTTTTTCTCTCCGTATCTCACAGCCTTTTTGTCTTCTTCCATCTCTGGCCTTTGTCCACCCATCTGCCATTCAACTGCTACCCCCTTCCCCCTCACCAATATCCATCTATCACTTACCAGGCTTTGTCCCACCCCCACCTCACTTCCAGATTTCTCTCCCCACTCCAATCAGTCTGACGAAGGGTCCCAATTTGAAAAATCACCTATCCATGTCCGTCAGAGATGAAGCCTGAAACCTGCTGAGTTTCTGCAGCACTTTGCTTATTTTTTATAAACCAGCATCTGCACTTCCTTGTGTCTCCACTATTGTCTTTCTAACTTGATTCTTTTTCTGACTCTTTTATTCTGCTGTTCTGTTTTTCATTATTATTTCTGTGTCATCATTCATCAGGAAGACAAATGCTTTACTGCCATCACCATACCTTTGCTTCCAGAAATCCATGCGAGGATTTTCAAAAAGAACAATGAGTAAAAGTGTGTAAATAGAAGCAAATTTTGGACCATTATGGGATTTTTCTAAATCATTTCTATATATCGGGCATCTTGAGGAGATTAATTTTCAATACATATGGTATCTACATTGTTAACTACTATTCTAGGCATTCAACTTTTATTGGGAAGTTTTCTGTTTTTAATATTTTGGATGGCACATATTTTATTCTTATTTTTTTTGGCCCTTACCAATGGAGGTGTATATTTTTCAATTGCTCTAAACTTCTTATACTAGAATAAGCTAAATGATGGAAATGCCAAAACAGAAATCAAAAATGACCGGATGGCGATGGATTCATGCCTTTATTAAGTGCAGAGTGCTTCGCTCCATCTGGTTTGGCTCCTGAGTGATAATTGTTCTTTTAAGGGGATAGAAACAAAGCTTTTTTGTGGGCTCGACAAAATCTGCTCATCCAAGTTACAGCTTGGTTACATCAGAAACTAATCATGGACCAAGCTTGATATCACCTACAAAGACGTATATAAAAGTTATAGTGTGGAAAAATGGCATTTAGCCAAACCAGTCATGGTTCCATCATTCCAACAAATAGTGTCAATCATATTATCATCTTTGTTCAATATTCCTTTGTTCTCTTTCGCTTCATCAGCCTGATCATAACTTCTTAAAATATTTTTATTTTTTGTACCCACTATTTTCTTCCTTTATCTGTTATTTTGGCTCTCAAATAAACAAAATGAAAAGATGTACAAGGCTGAGAGCCCATAGCAAGAAACTCATTGCTCCTGGGAGATTGATCTACTTTGCCATCTATAAAGGATTTCAAAAATCTCTGCATTGAACCAAATATACATGCAAGCATTTGGAATTCTCTAGTGAACCATTTATAAGAAAAGAGTTTCACTGTGCATTTGCACATGTGACAATAAAGCACCATTGAATTGTTGAATACATTGTCTGAGTTGAGTAAAATAATTTGCACGACATACCAAATGGCAAAAATATTGGTACACTGACAAGGTATTTTGCTTAGTAAGGAATTGGAAATTTGTTTTTATATAGTGAAATCTGCTATAAGGAAACACAATTTGTAAAAACGTTTTCTTAAAACTCTTGCAGTACAAGAAGCTTTAGATATGACGTTATTTTCTCTCAGGACAATTTTTAAATTATTAATACATTTTCTTTCTTAGGATGTTCTATTGTACATCTTGTTTTATACTTTAAGCTACGACCAGAAAATAACGCAGGTTGCAAGTGCAGATTCTATGCATTCCACTTGCAATGATCCTTGGTAACAAGTTCTGGTCTGGTAAATAAAATCTATTCACCATTATACCAGACCTCTATACAGAGAGTTCAAGCTCACACTGAAGGTAGCCAAACAAAATCGTAAATCTACACCAGTTTTTGCATCTGTACTGTACATATGGCGCTGCACACAAAAAGCCAGATGAGGATCATACTGCTCAGTTAAGCCACGTAGAAAAGCAACCATTTTTTCAACCTTAACGCTCCCACAGCACAAAACAGACATCCTGAAACCTCTTTCATTAAGATATTGCTACATATTATTGACGTATGTTTAATACTATGTCGGCTTGGTTCAATTGGTAACAGTTTAATCTTTCAGTTTAAAAGGCTGAAGGTTCAATTACATTAAGAATTGATCATATAATCCAGTTAATGTTGTACTGATGAGGGTTATTTTACTGGAGGCACAATCAATGGCTCATTGGAGATGGAGATTTTTTTAATACTAAAGCTAAGTCAGAGTTTAAAAGATTCCATTTAGCAATTTGTAAATGTATAGAAAGTTCTTCAAACCAAAATCTGTTTATTATGATATTGATGATTTGTGCAGCTAATGTGACATGTAGCAAGAATTGTTGTTGAATTAATGTAGTTCTCTGCACACAGAGTTGCAACCATGAGAAAATGAACATTGTATATCTTTTATTCACAAAATGCTGAAGTAACTCAGCAGGTCAGGCAGCATCTCAGGAGAGAAGGAATGGGTGACGTTTCGGGTCGAGACCCTTCTTGTGTATCTTTTATTATTCACAGGTTTCATTACCACAATGCCATTTGCCTGCTGAATATTTATCTCTATTTTCAAAAACAACTGGAAATTTTACTTTGGAAAGCAGAGTTTCAATTCTTCAAATTAGGATTTTTTTAAAACTTAAATACCTTTCCCACTTTATCTCTCTCGTATTTCTCTTTAAATTCCCTCACTTTTCATACATAATCTGTTAATGGAATTAAATACTCCAAACTCTCTGATTCAGACGTCACGGGTGTAGGAAGACTCTTTCATCTGATTGTTCCTTGAAACTCTGTTCTTTGTCCTGCCCACAATATGTCAACGATCTTCAATAGTAACACATTGCTGAAGTAGATGTCTTGTACACCACAAATTGCCACTCAAAACCCCACAATAAATCTTAAGCAATGAATGGCACGTGTCATTCCTTCTGAAACTCTTCCCTTCTCAATAATTGCGAACACCTGACCATAACTTTAACTATAGGCAAATCTATGAATTGCAAGTGTCTCGACCCGAAACGTCACCCAATCCTTCTCCTCTCCAAAGGTGCTGTCTGTCCCGCTGAGTTACTCCAGCATTTTGTGAGACACCTCTCCAAAGGTGCTGTCTGTCCCGCTGAGTTACTCCAGCATTTTGGGTCGATCTTCGGTGTAAACTAGCATCTGCAGTTCCTTCCTACACAAAGAATTGCATGTATTTTGCATGGCCTTTAAAACATGAAAATTGATTACAAAAAGCTATGGTGTCCTTTTTTAAGAAAAAGGCTTTATCGAACTTACAAACATCCAAAAGTTAGAAAAACTAGTGTACTATTTCCTGCTAACATGCATCCCAGACTTGCACTTAAGTTGCTTGCACATAAAAGGCATGGAAGATGTATTTAGTACAGATCGGTGTCCAGTGGCCTGTTTCCATGCTGTATGACTCTAAAACGGAAAACAAATCCTGGTTTCTAATATTTTTTTTCGACCTGCCAGCCCCTCTAAATGAAAAGGGATTTTGTTTTAAACAAAAATAAACATACTAAATTCTTCAAGTAATTTATAAATATAATGCTCAAGCTAACATGTTTCTGATCCACCAACAGCTGAATATGCATTCTCCAGGAGAGAAACCCTGTGCACCAGTACTGTATTCCTTTTTTCCTTTCTATGGTCTATCAAATTTAGTTCCTTTCCGGGTTTGTCAACATACATATATTCTATACTACTATATAATAATCTCCCAAAACATGGTAGAACTATATGCGTTATAGCACCTTGACAGGAGATTGCACGGTACCTCACAAAGATAAGACTATAAGACATAAGAGCAGAATTAGGCCATTCAGCCCATCAAGTCTGCTCTGCCATTCGCTCATGGCTGAACTATTTTTCCTTCAACCTCATTCTCCTGCCTTCTTCCCGTAACTTTTGACACCCTTACTAATCAAGAACGTATCAATATTTTGCTTTAAAGAATAGCTCTATTGATAAAGTTAACTAATCTACAAGTAAGATGGAGAATTGAAAGGAATGATCAAAAGGCATGCTGAAAGAAATGGCTCTTGAAGAGGGTATTGAACGAAAATGGCATTTAGCAAGAAAGTGGAGGGCATAGAGAATTGTAATATCATGTACATCTACCCTGATATGAGAGAAATTGAATGAATGTGTTGCTCGTGTTGATCAACATAGAATTCTTGGTGTGGAACCCTACAGGTATTACTCACAGTAGCAGCAGAGACATCATAATTAGCTGCAACAGTTTTTGGTTAGTTATGGACAATTGGGGTGCTAGGGAGATGGGAATGGTGGGGTGCATAGACGTGAAAGCGCGTACTTGCACTTGCCCAATAAAACTGCTTGTTGGACAGCTTTATTGCAAGACCACCAAAATTCCGCGTACAATATACAGCTTGGAGTTGAGAGAAGGGGAAACAAAAATCAAAAAGTAATTTGCCATTTTATAAAAAGTTAACAATGATTTTTGAAATTAAAAATGGAATTGCTGGAAATACTCAGCAAGTTCGGGAGAATCGTGGAAAGGGAAATGAAGCTAATTTTTGAGGAAACTTCATCAATTTGAAATTTTTAATATTTTCATTCTCTGGGAAAGCTGCCCAACTTGGTGAGTATTTCCAGTGTTTTCTGACATCAGCAGTTTATTGCTTTTCCAACACCAATGGTTTTTCATGCACTCCATTTTTTAGTCAACCTACAAAGCATTTAGATGTCAACAGTTAAAGATTTTTTCAATAAAGGATAGTTCTTAACTCTCAAAAAAAAAGACTGGTCCTGCTGGTAACCCTTTTCTCAAGCAGGGTGTCAACAATAAGATAGCGGTTATGGGTGAGACTTGTGCACAAGGTCACCACAAGTCCTAGAATCAGACAAAAGATCCCAGAAGCAGCAGAGGTTAATTGAGCCTAAGTATCTTCTAAAACTATGCTCAGTTTATGAAATAATATTTAATAAGTAAAAGAAGAAAGAAGAAAACAGATACTGCACATGCTCCTGTGACCTGACCATTCAACACTGTAAGCAACACCAGATTATAAAAGCTAAGTACTTTTAATCTCAGAGGAGGAACATTTCTCATCCCCTGGTTATGGAAGCTTGACTTATATTCCCCTTACCCCCCCCCCTCCCCCTCCCCCCCCACCTGTATAGCCTCAATAACCACTATACTTCACACCATCAACCTTACCTGGATATCTTTCAAATTCTTGTGCATGTGCCTGTTTCGAACAAGAGTAAGGTTCTATGAGATGGGGCCAGGCCAGGGGTAGTGATTTAAATAATTTTACAGCCTGTCACGTCTGTAACAGCACCAGAGAGCTCTGAAAGTGCAGTTACCGCCAGTGAGAGTAATGGCCAGGCTAGTCCCTAGTGCCCAGGCATGGCATCAGGCAAGCCCAGCCCAAGATCATGCGGGGGACCAGAGGAAACAAACCAGCCGAGGTTGGGAGAGAGGCCCTATGTTCCATGTCAATAAATCTTTCAGTTCATTATATTTGGCCTATATGTAATAAGGGTGGTACAGCAGCATAACGGTAGTTGCTGCCTTACAGCCGGGTTCGATCCTGTCTATAAGTGCTGACTGTATGGAGTTTGTATGTTCTCCCCGTGACCGCGTGAGTTTTCTCCAGGTGCCCCAGTTTCCTCCCACACTCCAGACTTACAGGCTTGTAGGTTAATTAGCTTCAGTAAAAATTGTAACTTGTTCCCAGTTTGCAGGAAAGTGCTAGTGTACGGGGATCGCCGGTCGACGCGGACTCAGTGAACCAAAGAGCCTACTTCTGTGCTGTATCTCTAAACTCTAATATTGTGTTGCCTTTGTTACTGCTGCATTAGGTATTCCAGCACATCAAAATATTGTTTTCCCCAAATATATTGAAAACAATTCATGTAGAGCGTACTGCCTATAAGCATTATGTTTACTTCCTGCTGTACTTCAACATCTCCTCTGACTGACTGTACACATTGTACTGACAATACATATGACAACTTAGAAAGCATTAAAAAAGTACTGGTAAATTTGCAAAGAGAAACTATTACGAATAACTAATTGAGTGTTAATCATAGAATTTTTTTAATTCAAAATTAAAGCAACATAAGATAAATGCATTTTGAAGAAAATAATCTATTTTTATCATCAGAAATTAAAGTTCTACAATAAAGCTTTAAAATAAAACATCGGAAATCATATGTAATATATTTAGTAAAAATATACTTAACTTTCCCATCAGTGGCCATTGTATTTGAAAACATTGCATGAACATTTTTTATTTCAAGGACCTAAAAGCCTGCAGTTAGATATTAGTTTTTGCCTAGGCAATGAAGAATCAGATTCTGCAGACTGAAGAAAAGAAGTATGCAGTTTCCTCATTCGGCAACATTTTGTCAACCATAAGGTTACCATGTTTACCCTCAGCTTCCTCCAATATTTACTTTGTCATACTGCAATGTTATTTGAAGTAAAGCTGGAGGCTGCTTTATAATGAATCAGAAAGTCAGTGTGAATGAAAGTGTGGAACAAAGACTTCAAAAATGACAGACATTACTGGTTACATTTTCGTTCATATCTGGATTCATTTATTTCCATTGGCTAGTTTGCGTGGTTTTATTTCATTGCAAACTGAAGTTACTAGGGTATCAATCAGGTTTTTCAGTCTTACATCTTTTACTTTAGTCTATTTTAGTTTAGTTTAGAGATACAGCGCGGAAACAGGCCCTTCGGCCCAACGAGTCCACGCCGACCAATGATCCCCTTACACGAGCACTATCCTGCACTCTAGGGGCAATTTACAATTTTTACCAACCTGTAAACCTGTAGGTCTTTGGAATGTGGGAGGAGATCGGAGCTCCCGGATAAAACCCACACGATCAAGGGGAGAAAGTACAAACTCAGTATAGACAAGCACCCATAGTCAGAATCGAACCGGGTCTTTGGCGCTGTAAAGCACCAACTCTGCACCATCGTTCTGACATTGTTTTGAAACCAAGCAAAAGAGAATCAAGTAACAAATGAAGCAACCACCTAGAAATTCAGTTGTGAATCGAAGGTTTTAAAAAAATATTATTATTGGTATAGTGTTGATATTGTCACGAGGTACAGTGAAAGGCTTTTGTTTGCATGATGTCCATTTAAAACTAAATTGCAGAGGATAATTGATCGCAAACTTTTAATGTGCAAACAGCGTATTAAATCTTTGGATTGAGTGCGTCCTGGCGCATAAGGCACATATACACAAAGGATGTTGGGCATTCACCAGTGACATTAATCAATGTGCTCTGCTGCTAATGCCAATTTTCACTGTGGCCATGCTATGAAGAAACAAAACCTTGCTTGCTGCAATTTTTTTTAAAATTCTCCAAACTGATAATTTAAGCAGATTTATCCTCAGACACTTCCTATCCAAAATAAGGCTGCATGGTCATCGTTGCTGAGATTATTCATCTTCCCACTTTTGCTATTGTAAGCATCCTGTCCTTTGTTGACAAAGAATTGAAAGATTATGAGCAGAAATCCATTTCCATTTCTTTTTCCTCAGCAACCATTTGAACCAAGTGGCATTTCCAAAAACAGTCACCAACTTTTTTAACTCCTCACATTTCCTTGAAATCTATCTACTTCATCTACTTTATTTTCCTTTATTGTATTTAGTAAATCAGTCTTGTCTACTTCATCCACAAGGTTGTGTCCTACTTAAGGATATATGAAATAGGAACAATGTGGACCACATGGAACTTTAAGCTTGCTCCAATACTTAATCTTACACCTGATCTGGCATTGTCCTCATCTCCATTTCCTGCCTGGTTTTCATAACCTTTGATTACTTAGTCAAAAAATCTTCCTCGGCTTTTAGCCTGCTTAATGGTTCAGCTCTCTGGACCCATTCCAAATATTCATTTCTATCAACTATAAATAACTGAGGCCTCAACAAATATCCCGGAGGCACGGCAGTAGTTACAGCTTGCTGAACTGAAAGTTATCAGATTATCACTCCTCTTCGTTTTCTGTCTATTAACAAATCTGCAGCTGAACCCCGTTTTACAACCAATGCGTTTACAGATCACCCTTACAGAATTCATAAAAATCGCTACCCAAAACTTTAAGAAATGCAATAAAATTTGCTCTCATAGAATTTATATGAAAAGTTGTAAATAAATCAACAAAAAACTGTTTTATTTTCAACTTGCACTTTGTGCAGATGACACAGCTTTTCCTTATGTTAAATCACAATGTAGACTGTTTTCTAGAAACACAAAGTGTGGTAGTCTGTATCCATGTTAGCGTATTACTCTCAACCCCACTTGTCCTAATTTTGTTAAGTAAGCTCTCATGTGACACTTACCCAAAGCCTCTTGGAAATCAAAAAATAACGTGTCCATTGGTTCCCCTTCGTCTACCCTGCTAGCTATATTGTAATATAATTCATTTTTTAAATGGTTTATTTTCAATAAAATCATGTTAAATGAGCTTATGATACGAGTTTTCTAATTGCCCTGTTATCACTGCCTTAATAATGGATCTCAACATTTACCCAACAACTAGCCATTGGTTAAATGGCCTGCATTTTACTGTTTCCTTTTCTTGGTCTCTGATTAGCATCAGCTTTACTTTGACCAACTTATTGTCATTTATATATTAATAGGAGATGTTAGCCTTTTTTGTCACCTGTTGCTTTTTCCTGAATGCTCTTTGTCTATTTCCTATTGGATTCCTTTCTTTGTATAGAGACAAGAAAATGCAGATGCTGGTTTACAAAAAAAAGACACAAAGGGCTGGAGTAACCCAGCAGGTCAGGCAGCATGTCTGGAGAACATGAATAGGTGATGTTTTGGGTCCTTCATCAAACTCTTTTCTCATGTTCTCTACTCTGCTTGATTCATAAGTTCATTATGAATCTAACATTTATATAAAACTTGTATTGTTTTAACTACAATATCTTTAAACATCCAGGAAGTAGTAGCTTTTTACTGTTTTGTTGATCAATCACAGAAATATGTTAAGTTTCTTCCAAATTATCGCCTTCCTTAATTTTACCATTAAATGAAGTTCTACAGCAACAACTGAATTCTACAACTTCACACTTTACATTGTTCTTCTACAAACTGGATGAAATTTCTAATGCTTTCATGTGGTGCAAAGATACTGTGTATGTCACAAGAAAGACCATTTCTAGCTACTGTGGGCACTATAAAATATAGAACACAGCTATATGGATGTGGTTCTCTTTTGCTATATACTGTTTTATATTCTCAGTTGAACATAATTAAATTCTTCCTAGCTTTATGGATTTTTTTAAAACTTTAATCGCTAAAAGGAAAATTGCTCCAGATAACTATGCATTAGGAAGTTTAACCCAGATAATCTAATCATCCCCACCCTTTACTCTTATCCCTTTAAAATTGATCTGTGAATGGTATTATTCAGCATGGGAAAAAATAGATAATTTCAACCCAGTATTTCAGAAGGGAGGTTGGTGCTGGGAGAGGTCAGTTAATACAGAATTCAAGATTTTTTGTGTCTCTTTCTTAATCTAATTAGCCTTTAAGAGAGTATTTTCTGAGTGAACCCATTCCCACAACCATATCACGAGCAACACAAGGATAATTTTTAATCAAGATAGGATAAAACAATTTCTGACTAATAAATACTGAATAATCGGCATTGCCACTGGGAACATGAACTCATTACATTTTGCACGGTGTATATTTAAGCATGAAAATGTTTAGAACATTTGCTGGAGAATTGAAAAGACAAACTCCAGAACATGCACACGTTCTTTGATTTTAAGTGCCTTATTACTTTGAATAGCAGTAGATCATTAAAGTAAAAGTACATGTATGTTCTACAGTGAAGTCATTATTGCAAAAATATCCACCCTGCATCCTTCAAAAGATGTAAAATCCGCAGGTCATTATTTCATGTTGGCCATGTTCACTGGAAAATAAACTTCACAGCCTTTCTTTTGTAAGTAGTTCTTCAGCATTTCAAAGACTTCTGAAGCTAATAAAGCTAAAGCGAGTATATGAGTTTACATTGCTTTAAATTGCAATGGCTAGCTTGCCAACTTAATATTGCTATACAGACAATTTAGTATTTGTTTAATTGAAGGTATTTATGTCTAAGTGTCCTACTTTTCCATTTACTTGCCTTTTAAAAATATTTTTATTTCGCTCTGCATCTATCTAAATGCATTTTCTGTTTGCACTATACTTTAACATTTTATACTTAAGTCTAGGAATATTGGTACCAAGCGGATATTTTAATTAAAGTAGAATAATTACCTAACCTTGTGTAAACTTAACACATACGTCACTTGGATTTTTACTCGGTTTACCAAACACAACTAATATGTCTTTCTTATAAAAAGGTGTATGTTAATAGACAACATTTAGTAAACAACTTAAGGTCATTTTTGTTTTCTTTCTTGGAAATTAATGGACACTTCCATAAATGATAGTCAAGACATCTTTTAACCAAAATTCAAATTTATATAAATGAATGCTTTGACAGTGATATGGAAAAGAGAGATATGCAATGCAATATTTTCCTCTTTGACTTAATAATTTTAAGGAAAGAACATAAGGTCAATACCAGCTGGAATTGATATTCAGCAAAACCAGACGAGTTAGTAATCTCAGCTTTAGTAACATTATCATGAACCTGTTAAGGGATATGGGCCAAATGCGGGCGGATGGGACTAGCTCTGGAAAACAACTTGGTTGGCATGGACGACTTGAGCTGAAGGGCCTGTTTTCTGTGTTGCGTAACTCTATGACTCTAAGCTATGGTTTGATAAGCATTAAGGAAACAGTCATTTTGTCTGGCAGAACCAGACCAGAGTTTGGCACAGGTGTTGTGGGATTTAATGTCTTGGGAGATCCGCTATAAACATAGAGGAATTTGAGATGTTTAAAATATGGGAGGCAAAGTGAGGTTTGCTTTGCGAGCGGATACCTGGGGGTCTTTTGGCCTTGAAAAGTGGTAGAGAGACTGGTCTGCCAGCATTGGAAGTATTATACCAATGCAATTTTGCAAGTTCTAAAACGTCTGTGCAAACATCAGCCAAGATAGTTGGCATGGGCATGTACTAGTTGGGCCAAAGAGCCTGTTTCTGTGCTGTACAAATCGACAAGACCTTTGACTTCAAATACAATCAATAGTTTAGTTTAGAGATACAGTGTGGAAACAGCCCCTTCGGCCCACTGAATCTGCGCCAACCAGTGATCCCCACACACTAATACTATCCTACACACACTAGGTGCAATTTGCAAATTTACCAAGCCATTTAGCCTCCAAACCTGTACGTTTTTGGAGTCCTTGATGAAGCCGGAACTACCGGAGGAAACTCACGCAGGTAACGGGGAGAACATACAAACTCCGTACAGACAGCACCCGTAGTCAGGATCGAACCAGGGTCTCTGTTACTGTGAGGCAGCAATTCTACCGCCATCCCACTGTGCCGTCCTCTTATGTTCAATTGCAAATGCAGTAAACAATAATAAGACGCAAATCCACGAACAACCCCTTCTTAAATAATAGCGGAGCTAAGTCAGCATAAGTGCAAACGCCAAAGCCAAAATATTTACCCCAAGAGACAGAAGTGTGAAAGGATTAATCCACCCGTTTTCCTTGTACAATAACAGGAAAAAGTAGAATACTTTCCTGTAGCAAAGACTATAGGCCTTGATAATATTCCAGCTGAGGTGCTGAAGACACATACTCAAGAATGGGCTGCTGTTTTAGCCAAACTATTGCTGTATAACAGTAACAGCAGCTACCCAACATAATGAAAATTATCCAGGACTGCCCTGTATGCGAAAAGCAAGCCAAATACTATCTGGGCAATTTCCAATCTTTCAGACAAAACTTGAAATGGTTTGAGAAGGAAGGGAAGCCCATTTGAGACATGGATGAGGTGAAATTAGAGTATTATTTCACATGGGGCAGAGAAGCAGGGCTTTTGGAACATTTTTAAGGCAAAGATAGATAGACCCTGGATTTGCAAGGGGGTGAAAAGTAATGAATAAGCACAAATCCAAAATTGAGCTTTCATTCAATCAGCCATGATCTCTCAAAATAAGGAGCAGGATCAAAGGGCCAAGTGATCTACTTCTGTTCCTAGTTGTAGGCATGTACGTAAGTGATATTGGAAATCATAATAATGGAATGGTGGACATGTTGGATCATTGCAGTAGAAGCACATTCCAGACATACCAAGTACGCGAACGCTGAATCAGGGAGACGGACCACCAAAATTAACATATGAAAAATAAAAATAATAAAGGAAAGAGGGTCAGTAAGGAGTGACAAATTCCAGGGTTAGTTGGCTTCCATCCCTGACCTTAAGAAGAACTAAGTGAGTAAAAAGTTAGTAAGTAACATTATAATTGGTCATTAACAAAAGTTGTTTTGATTTGGAAACTATTTTCATTTCAGCAGACTGCAAAATTATACAAGTCAGTCCATTATTTAATGATAGTTAGAATATAAACCATTAACCACCCATCCATACACATCTGCTTTATCAATGAACTCCCTCCCATCATGAGATGAAAAGCGGGCTCGTTCACTGATAAATGAATAATGTTCAATTCCATTCACAAGTCCTCCGCAAATAGTCATTGAGTCACACAGCGTGGAAACCGACCCTTCAGCCCAATTTGCCCACACCAACCAAATGAAGCACTCATGTCTGTATACAGTCTCCAAACAACTTTCAGGCATGGGGTGATGCATGGCAAGTAACTTTCATGTCACAAATGGGTCTGACAATGTCAATAGACAATAGGTGCAGGAGTAGGCCATTCGGCCCTTCGTGCCAGCACCACCATTCAATGTGATCATGGCTGATCATTCTCAATCAGTACCCCGTTCCTGCCTTCTCCCCATACCCCCTGACTCCGCTATCCTTAAGAGCTCTATCTAGCTCTCTCTTGAATGCAGAATGTCGAACTCCAACAAAAAAATAATCCAACCGTGCAATGGCACTAGTGTTGCCATTTCCCCCAGCATCCACATCCTGAGGATGATCACTGTTCAGCAACTCATTTGGACCAGCCACCTTCACTGGAAGGCCAGCAGAGGTTCAACAGGGTGGCTTGCTGCCATCTTCTCAAAGGGAATTAAGGATGGGTAATAAATATTGTCCCTGCTGGCGACACTAGATTAAAAAATAATAATTTAAAATAAATTGCTTGAGATATATTTGAAAGAGAAGCTTTTCCAGGGTTAAAAAAATAACAGTGGAGTGAGATTAATTGTACTGTACTTTAATGCTAGCACTGATCAATGGGCTGAATGTTCTTTTATTCTTCTCTATGTTTCTATTGTATGAATTATACAAATGTGAAGTATTGCAGTGGGTCCATCTAAGCACATCACAGATTTGAATACCAAACAAAAATTCTTGGAACATCGTGGAACACTAATAAATTACTCACTGTCAGTATGAAAGAAAATCTTAGAGATTTTGCCCATTTTCCATTAACAAGAACACCAAGTCTTCGTGTGATTAGATGGAGGGGTTGAAGGGGGGGAAGGGTGTAAGGGTTTAAGATTCTATAAATCAACAATATACCCACTATAAAATAGTGCAGTGGGATTGTGATATCCTTGCGAACAATGGGCTTGTGAAAATAATGGGAAAGGTGTAAATAATTAACAATTACGGTTAGCGCTACAATGTTGGAGCAAACGTAACTTTAATAATAGTTTTTTTCATGCTTGGAATACAAGCACTTTTTGCAGTATATCAGGGTTTTCAAGGGGTTTTAAATATGAGAAATCAGAGAAGTTTACTGAATACTTTTGTCTATTCACCACAAGGACTATAAAGTGCTATTCATACTAAGACTTGAGTGAAAGCTGACATTGTTACACCAACAAATAAAGGCCAATGAACTGAAACATCTCTCAGCTCCCAGAAACTTCTTAGGTACAAAATACTAAACTATTATAACCAGCTACTATTTGCTCAAGGGCATTTGTCCCAGTTAAAATCAGACACACTCCAAAGCAAAATGATAGTTTTCACACCAAGTTATAGTTTTACCAGCACTGGGTTCACATCAAGTATGCTCTCAAAGTAGCCTATTTCCTATTAACTGAACAGGAAGAAGGTATCATTAAGTCTAGCTTTAAACACTTACCTGGCATGTATAAAATCATGAGAGGAACAGATCAGTTGGACACACAGAGTCTCTTGCCCAGAATGGGGGAATCGAGAACCAGAGGGCATAGGTTTAAGGTGAAAGGGGAAACATTTTAGAGGAATTTGAGGGGGTAACATTTTCACGCAAAGGGTGGTGGGTGTATGGAACGAGCTGCTGGAGGAGGTAGTTGAGGCAGGGGCAATCGCAACCTTGAAGAAGCAATTAGACAGTTACATGGATAGGACAGGTTTAGAAGAATATGGGCCAAATGCAGGCAAGTGGGACTAGTGTAGCTGGGACATGTTGGTTGTTTGTGCGCAAGTTGGGCTGAAGGGCCTGTCTCCACATTGTATGACTCTATGACTATCATAAGCACAATGTGCCTTCATTTCAGTGACAGTTATTTAGATTTAATATATGATATTAGGTTATAAGTGTTAAAGCTGTCATGCTCTAATGCAAGATGTTTATTTTCACTTATTTGGAAGAGATCCAAATAATTTCCAACACAAAAACTGATCTTCACTTGGTCATCCCTGGGAAATATATCAAACAAATTCTAACTCATTGTGAAAGGGATCACAGATCGGTGAAATGAAAAATCATTTGTTCATAGAGCTGTTTCTATTATAGGAAAGTCAGTGCTGTAGGCTGTGCGGTTAGGAAAATCATGCAAAGCAGACCAGTTGAAAAGTTAGAGTTCGAGGTTATATAGAACTGAGTGGTTGTCACAAGACATAACATTGACTCAGAGCATCAGAATCAGTCACCAACACCTTCCCAACTGAACCTCAGAGTAATATTTATTTCCAAATGTATGGTGTTCCAAGAATTCTGGCTCAGGACATAACACACAGAGGCGTTTCATGCTTTCCTAACCAGAGTGATGGCCATGGTGAGTCATTTCTTCATGCTACCTCACAAAGAACTTAGTAATAGATCACTATGGGTATAACATGAAAGGTCATACTAGTTCAGGCTAGTCATAATACCTAGAAGGTACAAAAAGGAGCTGATGGGGTAAGGTTTTCCACACAGGGAGTGATGGGTATATGGAATAAACTGACAGAAGAAGTAGTAAAGGCGGGTACAATGAGAATGTTTTAAATATATTTGGACACGTTCAGGAATAGGATATGTTTAGAGGGATATGGGCTAAATGCAGGCAAATGGGACTAACACAAAAAGGCACGGTGTTTCATCACGGACCAAAGTTGGGCCAAAGTGCGTGTTTCTGTGCTGTATCCATATATTACCAAAACTCTCATCTTGTTTGTTCCCCCGTTTGTTTGTTCCCCCGTTTGTTTGTTCCTCCATATGTTTGTCCCGTATGTTTGTTTGAGCCGTTTTCATCTGGACATACAGCGAAAATGGTACAGGATACAATTTTAGGTCCACCCTACTCACCATTTCTCCGCGATCTCAATAAATCAACTTTTGATACTTTTTAAAAACAATTTACTTAATAAACTTTAATAAATGCGCTACCCCACCCCCTCCAGGAGGACCAGTGGGAGGACCGGTGCCCATCCCGGTGTGCCCCGCGCCTGACCTTCCTCCCATGGTGCAGCGCGGCGGCGGCGGCCCAGGCGTGAGAGCAGCCGGCCCTTGTCCTGCCCCACTGGGTGTCGGAGAGGCTCAAATGTGTGGAGCACCTGCGGCTGAGCAAACCCCCGCTCAACCGGAAGTACTCGTCGGACCCAGGCGCCGTAATCCTTCCCGGGAGCCGGTCCCACACAACATGAGTCGCATTTCCTCGACACCCTTCATCTCCCTCCAAGACGCAGGGAGGCGTGTCCTGTACGGGCTCCTCCTCCACACCCTGCACTTCCTCGCCCTGGTCCACCGTCCGGACACTAAGTGGCGGTCGGTGTTGCCTTCCGGTCGCGAGGGGGCCCCGCGGTGGGGGTCCCTCTACGCAGGGATTCTGCCCCTCTCCATCGGGGACCTGGGGTGGAAGATATTGCACCGAGGAGTCCCCTGCAACCTGTTCCTCGCGCGGTTCACAGACTCGCCAGCCGCCTGCCACTTTTGCGGGTTGGAAGAGTCTGTGTACCACGTGTACATGCAGTGTGTGAGGTTGCAGCCCCTGTTCCAATATCTAAAGGGGCTGCTCCTTGCTTTTTGGCTGCATTTTTCACCCACCATCCTCATCTTTGGACACCCTGTGCGTAGGGGAGAGGGTAGGGCCGAAGATGTCCTGGTTGGGTTGCTCCTGGGCCAGGCCAAGCTGGCCATCCGCGACTCACGGCGCCAGGCGGAAGAGGGCTCTGCCCGAGCCAGCTGCCTGCTCCTTTTCCGGGGTTACGTCCGTGCCAGGGTGGTGTTGGAGAGGGACTATGCGCTGTCCACGGGCACCCTGGAGGATTTCCGGGACCGCTGGGCACCGCGGGGGATTGGATGTATCCTGGATGGGGATTGTAACATAATTGTATAATAGTTTCAATAGGTATATTTGTTTGTATAATACTCTGGTGGTGGGTTCTGTTTTGGTTTTATTGTATTGTATATATTATTTTAATATTTGAATAACTATTTTTGATTAAAAAAAAATAATTTTTTAAATGGTGCAGCGCGGCGGCAGAAGGTCCAACAAGATGGCCATCGCCTCCATTCGCCACCGACCGCTGCAGGAGAGGTTTCAGGTCCATGGCTCGTTCTGGCCACAGCGCTGGCCGCACGGGGACAAGGTGAGTGGCTCCCTCTCCGCTTCCCTGTCCCCCTTCGCCCGCCCATGGCCCCGGGGGACACTCCCCGCCCGGCAACAGGAGCGCCCGCAGGAGAGATTTGGACCCTACGGGTCCACGTCATTCTATAGCTCTATAACTCTAAGTCCCACACTTGGATAAAAATTATACCCTTTCTTTTAAGGGAAACTAACATCAATATTGCAAAAGGGATTAAATATTAAATTATATAAATCCAAATGTCACACGGTAATCAAGAATCGCTCTCTTGAAAGGAGGTTAGTTTATACGGGATCACATGTAAGCAGTTTCTTGTCTGATTTTGCTGTAACTTCTTTCACTGTTAAAACCTGAAAATTATCCATTCCATTTTTCAACACCTCTACCAACGGTTTAGTTTACTTTAGTATAGAGGTACAGCACGGAAACAGGCCCTTCAGCCCACCGAGTTTACACTGCCCGGCGATCCGTGCACTAACACTATCCTGCACACACTAGGGACAATTTACATTTATACCAAGCCAATTAACCTACAATTAACCTACAATTAACGTCAGCTGCACGGAGACAGAGAGGAAAGCTCTTCAGCGGGTAGTCCATAGAGCTCAGAGGACCATCGGAACACAGCTACCAGCCTTGGAGGGCATCTACAACACACGATGCCTCAGAAAAGCCACCAGCATCCACAAAGACTCTTCACACCCGTGCAAAAGTCTGTTCGAACTTCTGGACTCCTCCAGACTCAGGAACAGCTTCATCCCCAGGGCCATAGCTGCTATGAACCGGTCCTGCTGAGCCGGATGGTCACATCGCACAGTGATCTGGCACAGATCTACTTGCACTTTATTCTGTTTTAAAACGGTTACAATTTGTTTCATTGGGTTGTTTAAATTAATACTGACTAGCTAATTAAATTATTGCATCGTATGGGAGGCGCATTCGCAATCTCGTTGTACCCCTGTACAATGACAATAAAGATATATTGTATTGTATTGTATTGTATTGTAACCTGTATGTCTTTGGAGTGTGGGAAGAAAACGAAGATCTCGGAGAAAACCCACGTGGTCACGGGCAGAACGTACAAACTCCATATAGACAGCACCCATAGTCAGGATCAAACCTGAGTAACTGGGGCTGCAAGCGCTGTAAGCGCTGTAAGGCAGCTACTCTACCGCTGTGCCATCGCGCCGCCCCATTGGGTTATACATCATTTCAACACCACAATTAAAAAATGAGTCAAGAATGCAGATTAAAAAATGATTATGCAGAGCACAAACTCTACCATATATCTTTTGCCTGTCACAGCTAAGTTAGCAGAAAAGTTGTTTAACTCCACGATATGAAAAATGAGCACCGATTACTACTCCGTGACTAAAAAGCTTTACAATTTACAAGATAAATATACAAATTTATCAAAATGATTTAAAACTGTTGGAATAAGTTTTGTACAGGGAAAGTGAACTCTTACATTCAACACCTACAGCAGCACGGTGGCGCAGGGGTAGAGGTGCTCTCTGAACTAAACTTGCAGTATTCATATAAATCCTTCTTCTAATCCAGCAGGCCTACTTCAGAATTAAAGCACTGTGATCTACATTTGGTGAGGTTGAAGTTAACATAATTTATCAGTAACAGTTTTATAGGAAGGAAACTTACTTTTCATAGTCAAGCGCATGGTGCATGTGTGATTGATTATGACTGTTGGAATATTCTTTCTTGAAAGACATGAATGTAAATGGGGCAAATGGGATTAATGGAGATCGGCATCACAGTCAGCATGCATGAATTGAGATGTGGGCTCGATTCAGTGCCGTAAAACTCAATGACTCTGACCCTACAAGAGACCAAAGAGTTTTGGGATTTCAGATATATATGTCTGTATAAGTAGTAGGAACGAACTGCAGATGCTTTTTTAAACCGAAGATAGACACAAAAAGCTGGATTAACACAGCGGGACAGGCAGCATCTCTGGAGAGAAGGAATGGGTGACGTTTCTGGTTGAGACCCTTCTTCAGGCTCTTCTGAAGGGTCTCAACCCGAAACGTCACCCATTTCTTCTCTCCAGAGATGCTGCCTGACCCGCTGAGTTACTCCAGCATTTTGTGTCTATCTTCTGTATAGGTAGTCTCATGTTACTTAAAAGGACATTAGAGCGTAATCAAAATCAAAATACAGGGTTCGTTTCCAGAGGACAATAGGGGTGTAATGATGCAGTTATATGCTGTCTACTTATTTTCCTGATCTCCATGCGAGCTGATGTTGAAAATTATTCCCTTTTTATTGAGGTATTAACAGCTTTTTTCAAAGCTGTTACATCAAAAAAATCTCACTTTGACTCTTCTGTTTTTGAAACCAGTCCAGTTTCAATTTAATCCTCTTCTAAAATTCATAACCTTGTTGACTGTCTTAAATCTCTGCCCATCTCTCAAGTCAAGTCAAGTCAAATTTATTTGTCACATACACATACTCGATGTGCAGTGAAATGAAAGTGGCAATGCCTGCGGGTTGTGCACAAAAAGAATTACAGTTACAGCATATAAATAAAGTTAATAAGTTACTAAACATAGCACAAAAAGTGTCGACAAAAATTTAGTCTCTGGGGTTATAAAAGTTGACAGTCCTGATGGCCTGTGGGAAGAAGCTCCGTCTC
This sequence comes from Rhinoraja longicauda, assembly GCF_053455715.1. Taxonomy (NCBI): domain Eukaryota; kingdom Metazoa; phylum Chordata; class Chondrichthyes; order Rajiformes; family Arhynchobatidae; genus Rhinoraja; species Rhinoraja longicauda. The sequence goes on along the minus strand of NC_135964.1, from coordinate 46,532,698 downwards.
ATCCTCTCCGTTTTCACAGCGTGACAGCGGAGGCGTTTGCCTGATCGTAGCATCTGGAACAGTCCGTTACTGGGGTGGCAGGGGTCCCTCATGATCTTGCTTGCTCTGGATCTGCACCTCCTGATGTATAGGTCCTGCAGGGGGACGAGTGTAGTTCCCATGGTGCGTTCTGCCGAACGCACTACTCTCTGCAGGGCCATCCTGTCCTGGGCAGAGCTGTTCCCAAACCAGACTGTAATGTTGCCGGACAGGATGCTCTCTACAGCCCCAGAGTAGAAGCAATGAAGGATCCTCAGCGACACTCTGAATTTCCTCAGTTGTCTAAGGTGGTAAAGGCGCTGCTTAGCCTTACCCACCAGTGCGGCAATGTGCGTTGCCCACGTCAGATCCTCTGCGATGCGGACTCCCAAGTATTTGAAACTGCTCACCCTATCCACAATAGACCCATTTATCTCCAGTGGCGTGTACTTCCTTGGATGTTTAGCCCTTCTGAAGTCCACAATCAGCTCCTTTGTTTTTGTGACATTCAAGAGGAGGCTATTGTCCTGACACCAGAGTGCCAGATCAGCCACCTCCTCCCGGTAGGCCTTCTCATCGTTGTTGGAGATCCGGCCCACCACCACAGTGTCATCAGCAAACTTGATGATGGAGTTTGAGCTGAACCTGGCCCCACAGTCATGTGTGTACAGGGAGTACAGTAGGGGGCTAAGGACGCAGCCCTGGGGCGATCCTATGTTCAGGGTGAGGGAGCTAGATGTGTGTTCCCCCATCCTGACCACTTGGGGCCTGGCAGTGAGAAAGTCCAGGATCCAGGCACACAGAGGGGTGCTAAGCCCCAGTTCCAGCAGCTTCTCAACCAGTCTGCTGGGGACTATTGTGTTGAATGCTGAACTAAAGTCAATGAACAGCATCCTCACATAGCCCCCCTGGCTGTCCAGATGAGAGAGAGCGGTGTGTAGAACCTGGGAGACCGCATCATCCGTGGACCTGTTCGGACGGTATGCGAACTGTAGTTCTATCTGAGCTCCCTGAGCTCTATAAATGAATCTCCACTTCAATTCCCATTTACACCTTTTCATTCATGCTAGCTGATAGTATGAATACTTCTCTCACATCTAATAATAACCCATTCTTCCAAACTGCAGCGGTCATCTCCTCAAAGTAATTTGTCTTTGATCCTTCTCATCCTGTGCACTACTGGCCCACTCTTCTCCTACGCAATACTACAGATCTACTCTATCTGTGCCTCTCATAATTATATATCCTTTCTTCAGGCTGCTCCTAAGCCTCTGATGCTTAAAAGAAAACACACCAAGTTTACTGTATGCTTTCTTTACCGCTCTCTCTACTTGTGCTGCCATTTTCAGGGGCCTAGGGATTTTGTCCCTCTGTCCCTTACAATTCCTAAAGATCTTGTTACTTACTATATAAACTTCGGACAGAACTAAACTACAGACAGAACTGAGAGCTCTAGGGGCTAGTGGAATCAAGGAATATGAGGAGAAGGCAGGCATGGGTTATTGATTGTGGACGATCAGCCATGATCACAATGAATGGCGGTGCTGACTCGAAGGGCCAAATGGCCTCCTCCTGCACCTATTTTCTACGTTTCTAAATAAATGTATAAGATGTGTAGGAAGGAACTGCAGATGCCGTGAAGATGGACACAAAGTGCTGGAGTAACTCAGCGGGTCAGGCAAGATCTCTGGAGAAAAAGGATGGAAGATGTTTCGGGTCAGAACCCTTCTTCAGTCTGAAGATATATATATATATATATTTAAGTTCAAAAGGAATCTTACTTGAGTCAACGAGAATCAAAATGGCCTTGACCTGAGGACATATAACCCCTAAATCAGAACCACACCAGCTAAACAATGATCTTACGTTCATGATCTGTATAACCCAATGCATGAAATGCATACAATGGCATCACTGATGAGAATTCTGGTCCAGCACTACATTTGAGTTTTTTTAAATCAATCTGGGCAATGTAAGCAAAACATTCAACTAAAGTAATTCTATAACCACTCACAAACACCAGCTCTCCAATTTTCATCACAGGTTTATATTATTCAATTAGTCTAGGTACAAGTTTAAAAAAGCCAACATCAAAAATAATAAAACATAACATGAAGCAAGCACTATCAACATAAGCCAGCTAATTTCATAAAGAATCAGGAAATACTAATCAGCAAATCTTTTTTGTTTGGTTACAAAAGCCTTGCACTATGCTATCATTTTCAATTCATTTTTGCTAATTTTTAAAGCATGGAGCAAAATTTCAGAAACAATTTCTCAAACCATTATGACAGATATAATGGGTTCCACCTGTTTTTGAACCCAAGTGCTGACTGGCATCTTCCCAGTATAAGTGGAAACGTAGACAAAGATCTCTATAGGCTCAGGCTGCTCCACTGCTGTGAGGCCACTGAGGCATTAAATTAGTTCCACCCCACTAACTACCCTCCCGTGCTTTGGCTCCTTCAGGCCAAAGGTTTGCCACTGTTGTTATTACAGCAGGGTTAAGAACACACACTTAAATCAGCCTGGCATTTTGGAATTTCAAGCTGGTATGCCCACCACTATCCTTCATCCAGTTTTTGACTATTCTAAAACTTTTGATGCTGCTCTTTCAAATTGCCTGTATTGAAATCGAGCGGTAAAGAAATTCTGTATTTGAGACCATGGCTTTTGTTCATCTTATTCAACAAAATAAATCCCCTGCTCTCTTCCAATAAACCAACAATGCTGCCACAGAATTACAAATATAAGACTAATATAGAATGTAAATTAGCTGAAGAGTCAGAAGTTCAGTAAACTTACAGGCTTAAAAAAAAATTAGGTCAGGTCTTGTCAGTAATTCCAATCAAAACCAGCAGTGTTCAATCTAAACTGCTATTAAAACTGCAATAAATCCCAGACTGCTAAACATGCACTGTCCAAGACTAACTAGCAAATTTGGAAGACGTGTTAATTTGCTCCACATTAGAGTGCAGGGCAATGCAAAGTCTTCCATTCCACTGGGGGAAATCACCTTTCAAATCTGTTAATAATCTGGAATTTAACATTAGTCATTAGTCATGATGACCACGTACTCCTAAATTGTTGTAAACCCTCTGATTTGGGGGAAGAAAGCTTTCATCCTTATCGTGTCTGTGACACCAGACACAGAAAAATGAGCAAAATTCTTTAATTTCAAATACGGTATGAATGTCGAATTCTCTAACTTTAAGTAAGGTATGAACATTGAATTCTCTCACTTTAAGTATGGTAGGAACATTGAATTCTCTAATCTTAAGTAATTTCTACCTGTGCTCCACTCCCCTCCTACCTTACCCCTTGCCCCCTTCCCTCCCGCTAGTTGTTTATCCAGTTCCACAGTTCTCCACAGTGTATCCCTCTTGAGATCACACCTTCCCTAGCCAACAATGGGCCTAAAGGGGCACTGAGGTTATTTGTGGCTAGCCTTGATTTGTCCCGGTCTTTTCTCGCCTCCAGCTCTTCAACCGCCCCCTCACCCCCTACTTTCAGACTGAAGAAGTTGCACTGCTCTTAGCGTACTGAACAACCATCAAGGTCTCATTATCGACACCACCTACTAGAATAACCAGATACTGGACAAAGACCTTCTGCATCCAAACAAGGCAAGTACAGTCATGGGAAGAACCAGGGCAACCAAACTAGTAAGAATTAGTCCATTAAATAAATATTTCACATTATTCATTAGGAGCTTTTTCACATGAATGTGTATTCTGGCTGTCACGCATCCTTGAAATTGGTGCTACTCTTAAAATCATCGCTTTGGTTTGCAATCAAATTCCTAACTAGAATCAATCTTTTACCCCAAATGAAGAGAAGCTGCCTTAAAATTATAGGTCCACACATGTGCTCGCGAATGTCAGCCATAACTTACCCACCAGATGAGAGTATATCTAATGTAAAATTCTCAATTCTATATGACATAAGTCAAGTCAAGTCAATTTTATTTGTATAGCACATTTAAAAACAACCCACGTTGACCAAAGTGCTGTACATCAGTTCAGGTGCTAAGAAACGAACATACAATGGCACACAAACATAACAGCACATACATAAACAGTTCACAGCGCCCCCTCAGAGGGCCTCAAATGCTAGGGAGTAGAAATAGGTTTTGAGCCTGGACTTAAAGGAGTCGATGGAGGGGGCAGTTCTGATGGGGAGTTTCGGAGCTGCAACCACAAAAGCGCGGTCACCCCTTAAGCCGAGACCACGGGATAGTGAGTAGCCCCAAACCGGCCGACCTGAGGGACCTGGAGATAGAGTGGTGGGTTTGAAGATTTTTGATATGGGGGGGGGGGGGGGGGGGGGGGGGGGGCAAGCCCATTCAGGGCTTTGTATGTGAATAGGAGGAGCTTGAAGTTGATTCTGTACCGTACTGGGAGCCAGTGGAGAGAGGCCAGAATCGGGGTGATGTGGTCCCTTTTACGGGTACCCGTCAGGGGTCTCGCTGCGGCGTTTTGGACCAATTGCAGGCGGGACAGGGATGATTGGCTGATCCCAGTGTATAGGGAGTTGCAGTAGTCTAGGTGGGAGGAAATGAATGTGTGAATGATTTTTTCAATGTCATCAAATTGGAGGAATGGTTTGATTTTAGCTATGGTACGAAGCTGGAATTTACCACAGCGTTGACTTGCTTGACATAAGAAGGGTGGTAGTATGTCGCAAAAATCTTAAATAAAATTATATGTTTTTTTAAGAAACATGGTAAAATGTAGGCAAGTCCTATATCAGAGAATTGTTGAAGGGTTCTATAATCAAAATATTTCACGGTCATTTTACTGCTGTACTTAGATTTTAAAAATCACTCTTACAGGAGTAGGGTTTTGCGTTGGGTACTCCAGGCAATAAAGTGGCTCTCTTTCAAACTTCTCTTCTCAACCCTCTTAATTCCCGATTTCCCAGATACTTTATGCTTAGCTGGAATAAGATATGTTAGTAATTTCAGGCTGATCATACAAGAAGCTACACAAGGTAAGAGCAGGAGTAGGGGTCACCAAGCCACACAAGCCTGCCCTGTCATTCAATATATCACGATTGGATCTCTGCTGGCCTCAGAAGAGCAATTTTGCGCTCCAATATACTAAACAAAATGGAAAATGATAAGCTTAAGCAATGTTGGCAATGCGCTGATCTACGTTGCTTCGGGAGCGACTATGCCTTGATTTTAAAATGTTCTTTCCTTTTTAAAAATGCTGTAACCACTCTCTGTAATCTTCTCCAGTGCTATCAACTCTTCTTCAAATTTAGCTTTTAATTTATTCAGTCCATCAATGGAAGCCATGCCAAGGTCTTAAACTCAGGCATTCCTTCCGTAATCCTCTCTACCTCTTTTCTTCCTCCAATGTGCTCTTTAAAGTCTTCTCTTCTGACCCAACATTTGCTCATCTTTACAAATTTGTTAACACTTAGCTGGGCATAAATTTCTCTTGTGTAGTGTTTTTGGGGCATTTCTGATGTAAAATATGTCCTTGAAATAGTATTGTTGTTTTGCAGATCATTATATTTGTACTTTTATCATGGTAAAAGCTAGCAAAGAAAATCATAAACTGACGGAAAACACAGTGAAAAAAACCCAGAAAACGGTAGAAACTCACAAAGGTGAGGCAGCACTGGATAGACGAAGAGAGTTAACATTTCACGTTTGGAGACTCATCATCAAGTCTCCAAACTGAATTTTGATGTTTCCCTACCCGAGTACTTCACTCGGGGACTCTGTATTAAAATATGTGAAGATTGTTAAACTGCTATATTTACATTAGATAGCACCTAATATCACCAGTATATGTGTAGGCATGTCCATTGTACAGTATAAAAATTATTTCACTGCATAATATATCTTAATTATAATCATGGAATGTCTCTGAAAATTTATTGTAAAACTGTAGACTCTGGAGAGTTTCAAATTGTAATTGCAGGAGGATTTTTTTTCCACCTTTCTCTTTATTCTCACTCAATCTCACCTTTATTTCCCCAACTTCATTTTGTTTTCTTTCTTGGATTTTGTACTGATCCAAGTATTCTAATGATTCTTTCTGTTAATTCCTTGATTGATTAACCAGATGTAACATGATTTACTGAGTTCACGTTGATCTAAGATGTCCTACACTGCACCCCATACCATATCAGACTCCTGATAACCAAAAGTCGCTATGCAGAAGCCAACAAAAAGTCTGCAGGCAGCTGTAAGCATAATAAACAGTGATTCACCACTGGCCACAGGTGGTGAATGAACATGTTCAGTACTCATGGGCCAAAAAATGCCAGTCTTACCAACAACCCCTACATCCCATGTACGATTTTTTTAAAGAAGTAATTTAGGTTTCATGTACCCAAGACTTAAGTAACTGGAATTCTGGTAGTTTCTATCAACATTAATTGAAAGCTTTTAAAATAGAAAAATTATCCCTGTATAATTTTGTTAAGCTCAGCCTTGGGTATATAATCTTCTACTGGTGTTTAGACACTGGGTTTTGCAGGATGGTATTCAAATAGTCAAATACACAACACGTTTAGTCTGTAAGTTAAGTCTGCATTTCATCCCCCTTTTGGTTTCCATTTCATGATCAAGCATATCCTCCATGTTAGGTCACAAGGCAATCCATTTCATTTTGAATACTGCATTCAAATTAGTTTTCCCCTATGTTAAGTGGCAATTTATTTAAACAACTCTGAATAGCTGTTTAAGCAAGTATTGCCTATATTACTGTGCCCCTAAACCTGTATCCAATTTCAGATTCTGTGCAAAAGAAAATTTCTACATTAACAAGATTTTTTTTAATGCTTCGAAACGTTACACCTTTGCCATTTACATTTTACTTTTCCCAATGGGAATTTAATCTCCTTTGGCCACTTTCTAGTTTATGAGATAAAACCAAAAACTATTGCAGAAACAAGGAACTGCAGATGCTAGTTTACAAATAAAGACACAAAGTGCTGGAGTAACTTAGCGGATCAGGCAGCAGCCCTGGAGAACATTGATAGGTGACATTTCAGATTGGGGCCCTTCTTGAATCCAATTGAATAAGTCTGAAGAAGGGTCCTGACCCGAAACGTCACCTATCCACATTCTCCAGGGATGCTGCCTGACCTGCTGAATTACTCCAGCATTTTGTGTCTTTTATTTTCCAGAAACTATTGCGTTTGCAAGTAAAAGTTTCATTGTTCTGTTTTGGGACATGTGCCAATAAAATACTCTTGACTTTTGACTTGTCCAAAGTTTTATTGAAATTTTGATCAGTCATTTATGGTCCCATCATGTCGTTGGAATTAGCATTACCTCTGGAATTCTTATGGAATCCATTTGTGTAGATTCCTTGCCAATTTAACTGAAGACGTGCACTTTAGCTTAGTTTAGAGATACAACGCGAGAACGAGCCCTTTGGCCCACTGAGCCCGCGCCAACGAGTGACCACACTAGCACTATCCTACACACTGGGGACAATTTACAATCTTTACCGAAGCCAATTAACTTACAAATCTGCACATCTTTGGAATGAGGGGGGAAACCAGAGCTTCTGGAGAAAACCCACGCGATCACGAGAACATACAAACTCCATACAGTCAGCACCCGTAGTCAGGTTCGAACCCAGGTCTCTGACAATGTAAGGCAACAACTCTACCGCTGCGCCACTGTGCTGCCCTTGTTTAACTCATTAATGTTAAACTCGTTTGCCAGTAAGCAACAATGCACATCCTGTGCAATCTGTCACATGCCAGTTGACATCTTTCTCAGACTCTCAAAGCGCTACACGTCTTCTAACGATAGCCTTTGTAATTCGAGAAACCTACTTGCAGGTTATTAGCTAATGAATATTAAAAATCTTCTACTAGTGCTTAGACATTAACTTTTTGCAGGAAGAAAATCAAGAGGACCACCGGGTGGGGCCAGCAGTGGCTGCCTCGCCAACAGTCTGTCTGTCCTTTCCTGTTTTGTGTTTTAATTGTATGTGTTAAATGTATGTTTATAGTGTTCTTTAACTTGTTTATGTGGGGGGTGGGGTTGGGGAAACTTTTTCTAATCTCTTACCTCGACAGAGATGTGATTTCTTTCCGCATCGTATCTCCGTCCTCACTGCGGCCTAACATCATGGAGTTGGCAGCCTTTGCGGGAGACCAATTTTGAGAGCTCCACCGCGGGGAGCCTATGGGATTTTAACATCACGGAGCCCGCGATCCCTTTGCCAGGGGTCAACCTCAGAGCTCCAACCGTGGGTGCTTGCGGACTTTAACATCACGCAGCCCGCGGTCTCTGGTCAGAGGCCGCCTTCGGGAACTCCAAGCAGCGGGAGTTTTGACCGCCCCGACACGGGAGTTTTGATTGCCCTGATGCGGGAGTTTCGATCGCCCCGTCGCGGGGGTTTCGACCGCCCCAACCGCGGAAGAATAAAGAGGAATAAGATTGGACTTTTTTGCCTTCCATCACAGTGAGGAATGTGGGGAATCTGCTGTGGTGGATGTTTATGTCAACTTTTACGTAGTTGTGTGTCTTGTTGCTTTATTTTTCGTATGGCTGTTTGGTAATTTGCATATCACTGTACCTTAAATGGTACATGTGACAATAAAAAACCTTTGAAACCTTTGAAAGTAGTCTAGGATTAAACACCCTATCTTCTATATGACATTAAATCTAAATAGACAATAGACAATAGGTGCAGGAGTAGGCCGTTCGGCCCTTCGAGCCAGCACAACCATTCAATGTGATCATGGCTGATCGTTTACAATCAGTACCCTGTTCCTGCCCTCACCCCCTGACTCCGCTATCATTAAGACCTCTATCTAGCTCTCTCTTGAAAGCATCCAGAGAATTGGCCTCCACTGCCTTCTGAGGCAGAGAATTCCACAGATTTACAACTCTCTGAGTGAATTATATGAATTATAAACAAATCTGTTAATCTGTTTAAATCCATGAACATTTCAATACCAATGCACACCAAATAATCTGTTCGAAAGCTACAGTGACGTATAAATTAATCAAGGAGCAAAGCAGAATACCAGGCAAACCAGCTGTAGCACAAATGAATGAATGTTAAGCCCACCACAAAATATTCCAACTCAAGTAATAGATTTCAATGTGAAAGGTGACAATGTGAATGATGGCATCATTCTTGGTTTCTTCTTTTCAGATAGGGAGGTTCCATCCCAATTTTCATTCTCAAATCTTACATGTTAAGATCAGTGAGTTTTGCTTTTCTGAGGAAAAAAAAAACATAGTAAAATACAATCCCTAAACAACAGGAATAGAAAGGATCCTTGACCTTTTTAATCATATACCTACCTCCATGTTGTAGGTATCTGATTAAATAATTACTAAAATTCAGCCCAAGGCAGCGCTGACTGGAAGCACGGATTAATTTTATCATTGATGTCAACTTTCAACAAGAGGAAGCTTCTGTAAGATGGAAACCAATCCATGTTTCCAGGGTCTCAACGTGGACGTTGATTGTTGAAGGGTGGTGTTGCACAATGGAACCAGACAGATAGAAAGCATGTTTCAGTGGGCCTTACGTTTAGGGACCATTAGCTCACATGTTTCTGTCAACGTATCAAAAATGACTTGGAGCTTAGTTTCTAAACATGCATTCTGAATATTGTATACATACTGAGATAGAGGTGATCTTGGTTCTCATAAGTTTATAAGTTCTCGGAGCAGAATACGGCCATTTGGCCCATCAAGTCTACTCCGCCATTCAATTATGGCTGATCTGCATTTCCCTCTCAACCCCATTCTCCTGCCTTCTCCCCATAACCCCTTGACACCCTTACTGATCAGGAATCTGTCAATCTCTGCCTTAAAAATATAAATTTTTGATGTGGTTCTGATGTGAAGGCAAAGTGGGTTGAACTGTTTCTTGTCTGCCCCATAAATTAGCCCAATCCAGTGGTAGAAAAAACAGAAAGTGGTGGAAACACTCAGAAGGACAGGTGGTATCGATAGAACAGTAATCTAGTTGAAGGCAAGGTGCTGTGTTGCAGCAATAAAGTTTGGGGGAAAAATGGGGATGATAATCCAGCCTTGCTCGAAACTAGCCTGCACTGAGATTAGGCTTGTTGTGCACTTGCTAATTAAGATCACGGCTTCCATGCTGTCATGTAGCAAATGTAAGATGGAAACAAATCTCTGCAGGCAGCCAATTTTGTGGAAAATACCACTATGAGTTACGATTATGGTTTTTGTGAGGTCAGAAAAAGGCCCCGTATAATAATTACCTACATTTCTATTGGAGATCATGTCTATTGTGCCCAGGGTGGAGTGAACCCATTCTGCAATTGAGCTACAATTCTTCAGTCAACTGGAAGACAATGGTGAAGGATTTTCGCTGTGGCAAACACCCCTGAAAACCTACTGTAGTTACCACAATTAGATTTATATCCTTTCGTGATGGCCTTGATTAAAAGGTCTCTGAGATTCCCTCAAACATCCTTTTCTTCTACAGACATGTTAGATTGTTCATCTCAGCAAGGTAATTAATAGATTTACCTTTCCACTTTATCTGTCCCATGATAAGTACGAATGATTTCTAGATTTTCATGTAAAGAACAACTAATTATTCATAATATTCTCTCTGCAATCTTTTTCCTAGCTTATTTTAATGTATTATATAATTCATCCAGAACAGAGGGTTTAATCCTGAGTTAAAAATATTTAGATATGGTTGAATTATATTAAATCATATCTTGATATTTGGGATAATGTTATATGAAGATGCCATTGGGTTCCAATTTACATTCAGAAGTAGACAGATTCCTGGAATGAAAATATTAAGAACAGCAGCAAAAATCTTAGAATGCCATGAAAAAACACAATTCACATTCCAACACTTTTTAACAGTGGTCGTATCTATAGTAAAAGCAAATACATGTTCCAAATCATCCATCACAGTTGCATTAATTACTTTTAGTGCACAAAGACATTAATTATGCTATTGATGTATAAACAGTATGTGAGGTAGAAATGAAACAGAAAGAACTGGTCAGCTGGAAACGTGCTTCTTCATAATAAACGCTCACTTTTATTAAAGCATGACTTTCATCTCAAAGCAGACTTAAAGCAGACTCATATTAGAGGTCTCCTTACCCATCAAATACATCCATCGTAGTTGGGATCACTTCACTGAAGAAAATTAATTGACCCAACAGCTGTGTTTGAAGATTTTCACAGTAGATTTTCATGTCAAAGTATTCCGATGAAAAATTATGTGAATCCATAACGAGTGGCAAAGAGCTGGGTGTGGCCTCCAATCCAGGTTGCTGCTTTGTTACAACTTTCAAAGATATCTTTGGCGATTTAAGCACACCTTCTTCATCCAGTTGTGGCCACAGCCATCTAAGGAAAGTACGCTGAGTTTCCTGAAAATATAAAAAAATGAAGTTTCAATAAAATGATAATTCAGTGAATGGTTCAGATCAGCTCATTTTAATCTGTAAGTAAATTAGTATACATGGAAGTGACTCCATATTGAATCAATCTAACCTAATTTGAAATCATTAGCAATGCAATATATCCATCTATCATTTGCCAAACTTTGTTGTGCCCCCACCTCTCTTTCAGCTTTCTCTTCCATACTGAATCAGCCTGAAGAAGAGTCCAAACACGAAACATCACCCGTCCATATTCACCAGAGATGTTGCCTGACCCACTGAGTTACTCCTGAACATTGTGCCTTTTTTTGTAAACCAGCATCTGCAGTTCCTACAATAAAGTTCCTACAATATATAACACTGTTGTATTTCTGCTGAGGTCTGCCTTTCTGAAATTTATTGCCAACAGAATTACAAATCATTCACTGCTTTTGTTTTTATTAATGTCTCATGTTAACAGAATCCGTCCAACATGCCCACATTTTTTTTAAAACAAGATTTGCAACGGTGGCCTATTTCAGGATATGGCATAGTTGGATGCAGCATGAAGCATTCCACTTAGACTCAAAAACATGTTATCCCAAATGAACGGGAACATTCTCGAATGTATTAGAGTTATTTCCCAGGCCAGCCATCCTTCATACTTCTGGGCAAGGCTGATAATTTATGTCGTATCAAGACAATATTCCATTGCAGGAGCATATTAAATTAACAGTAGTTTGAAACTGAATACAACTTGATCTAGAAACTAAAAGCTGGCAAACAGACAAGAATTTAATCCTATCAACCTGAGGTAAATTTGAATGTGCCCTAAAAGCAGAATTCAAATAAGATCCACTAGAGTTTCTTCTTCCCGCCATTATATTTCGAATTTGTTAATATAATTGCCAATCCAGGCATATAGATCTATGTAAAAATTAAATCAGCTATGTACTACATATAAATCATATGGATATTTTTATTGATAGTGACAGTGAGAATAGGCATTGTGAGCTTTCAGTAAGACCTGAGGAGAAAATACCTGAACAGCTTTGGCACTTGATCTCATGACTTCAGGGGGGAAAATAAAAAAACCATGTTGCAATAATTTAACCTGCCTGTAATTTATAAGGAAAACCTGCACTGTGTTACAGGCCAAGTTCACACTGCAGATATAGTAAATTTCCGAACCAGGAGGAACACTAAGCAGACTATTTTTACAGCTACTGCAGTTACAATGAATGATCTGGAAGCAATCTTACAAGCAGCCTGCACTCATCAGCAAAATGTTTATTGTGACAAAGTGGCCAAGGTCAAAGGTTAAATGTCACCTTCAAACTACTGACATACCTAAAAAGGAATGAATACGTTTTTACATGTGAAAACAGTACGTTTTTGTATTCTGGAGATCTATATAAAAATGTTAGAAATACCAAACAATTTGATTAGAATACTCACTGGATCTGTATATTTATAAAACCTCCATTTCTTCACAAAAATCCAAATCCAAACCGCCCGAAGGCATCTTAACTAAAGATTTTTAACAATGCTTTCCATTCTGGAACTGCTGTGATTCTTAAACTACATACGGTTGAACAGCACCCAATCTTATATAAATAACTTCTTTTAAGTGTAATGTTAAATAAGACTAACTGCAATAACTCTCTTCCTCTTTACCAATTACTATAATTATTATCATAATTAAACACACTAATAGAACAAAGTGCAAGCACATCACAACTATTACAAATATCTTACACAAATGTTGAAATGTTTGTTTTGCCCAGACCTCATTGAAGCATACACATACACAAAATGAAAGGAACTGACAAAATTGTTCCAGTTAATTTGCAAGCTGTAAAGGGGGGAGGGCATGTTTAAATACTAAGGGACATAAATTATAAATTTGGGTGGCAGGAGTGAAAAGCAAAGTCAGGCAGAACATTTTCATCTGAAAAATTTACCAAAGAAATCAAGTAATATTACAAAGAAAGTTTAGAAACAAACAGTAAAATGGGAACACAAGTCAAAAGCAAATAGATTGCGGGGTATGATGGCAGATAGGTGGAGTTGATCCAAATATAATAAGTGGAGTTGCTGAGACCAATGTTAATTCATTAATAGACGCCAAATAACACCTTACTAAAACAAAACATGGTACACAGATCAAGGAATGAGGTTACTTATGAAATGTCTGACTGCTGCAGACCATTTCCCAAGTAAATGGTGGTGATAACAATAACATTGACAGACAAAAGGAGGATGATAGTTTTGTTCATAATCATCCTCCTCCAAAATAGCTGAAAGAAAATGCACCTCTTTTTATATTATCAAACAGCACTTCTGTTTAACTAGAATGATATTTGTTTCCTCAGTTCACTGCTCATTTTGTCACAAAAGGTGAGGCTGCTCAAGGAAGCTGTCAAGTTGCTCTTTGGTTGATCCATCTTAACATGGTGCAAAACACTAAGGACATCCTCCTTTCCACCTGCACAGCATCCGCCAAATATATTCAAGTAACTAATGTCGGAAAACAGAAAATGCTGGAAACACAGCTGGTAAGGCAGAATATGCAGAGAACACAACTAAATTTAGCACTTAATGAAGGCACAAAGAGCTGGAATAACTCAGTGGGTCAGGTAGCATCTCCGGAGAGTATGGATAGGTGACGTTTCGGGTCGGGACCCAAAGCATCACCTATCCATGTTCTCCACAGTTGCTGCCTGACCCGTTGAGTTACTCCAGCACTTTGTGCCCTTTTTTTGTAAACCAGCCTCGGCAGTTCCTTGTTTCGAAATTTAGCACCTGTAATAAATGGGAAGAACAGAAATGTTAACCATTCCTTTTCTCCATTGGTATGGTCCGACCTATAGAGAGCTTTCAGCTTTATCCAGCTCTGTTTGTGATTTCCACAATCTGTAACATTTTGTTTTAGTTTGATACTATTTAATAAAATGCTTCAAGGTGGATCAGAAGTAGTTACAAATAGCGAATGGCAGAGCTGCATAAATCAACAGAAAGGTGGTAGCAGACTGTAAACTTAAAAGTGGACTCCGAAAATTGACCATCCTTGGCCTGCGAAAAGCAGATAGGAACAAAGGTTCAGCAGCATCTTTAGTCTTCTATGAAATATAAATCCGCATTATGTGCCAGGAAACGTCAAATGTTTTCTACCCTCATCAACTGTAGGATTGGTTTTATGGAGGAATAATTAACGTTCTGGAGGTGTGCCAGTGTTGATACTCTGCCCTATGAATCAGAATAGTATGGTTTCAGTGCCAACCTCAGAGCACAATATCCAAGCTGGCAATTTAAGGGAGTGTTATACTCTTTCAGATGAGCTCTTAAAACAAAGCCATATCTGACCTTGTGGTATTCCCACAATATTTGTGGGAGAGGGGAGGAGGAAGGGAGGGGGAGGAGGGGGGAGGAGGGGAAAGGGGAAAGGGGGGAGGGGGAGGGGGGAGGAGAGGGTGCTGCACCAATGCAGGAGAGTTTTGGGCCCAACGGGTCCACTTGGTCTAGTTTCTTACAAAATAACACTGCCTGAATTTCAAGATTACTTTGCTGATATTCAATCACTTTAGGAATAATCTGAGATTGTAAATAGGTATTTATATGTTCTACCTTCTAGTTTGAATGTGCTATCCCATTCTCAAACAAATGTCCCACAATTTCACACGTTGCAGATTAATTCACCTTCTTGGATTTTCCATGATTAAACATAGCAATTTACTATGTTTACTATGATTACTACGTTTTCAATTCCTAGGCCCCCATTGCCTCATCTTTACTATGGACATCCAGTCCCTTTGCACCTCCATCCCCCACCAGAAAGGTTTCAGGGCCCAAAAAGAAAGAAGGGTCCCGACCCAAAACGTGACCTATCTATGTTCTCCATAGATGCTGCCTGACCCACTGAGTTATTCCAGCACTTTGTGCCTTATTTTGTAAACCAGCATCTGCTGTTCTTCATGTCTCCATCGTGACTTACTAGTTGCCTTAAAAGGCAAGTCACCATGACAAAGGAAAGAGCAACTTGTGAACAATTAGGTGTTTCGATCAAACTTAATGACAGCTCATCCCATACTTAGGTTTCATTCTCCCTTCCTGTAGTTACTCTGTGCTCACGTCTACAGTGATACTGAACATCTCAACTGATACTGAACATCTGGGATCTTGTTGGAGTAGATGTAGGAGTGAAAGCATTCGGAAAATTCTTGATTCCTCTCCTTTTATTTCTCAATCCAAGAAATCTCAACTCAATTTACTCAAATAGTTGACTCAACTAAAATACTCAACTTAATTTACATTGCACTATAATTTTAACAGCAAACCAAATCCCTCTGCAGAAGCATCTATTGAATCTAGGTGACTTTGACATGTTGGAATATCTTAGAAGTTCTTATGAAACAAATAAAGACTTGTCACCCAGTTTCTGAAACCATCATAGGAATTAGAAAGGGTAGTCTGAACAGACTGTGTTACAAAAAATAACAATCAAATGGTGAATAGGACAAATGAGCAAAATATCAGTATTTTAATACAAAGACTAAAGACCACCTATACGTATTGTTGATTCCTATCAATATATCAATATATTGTCATCAATATATAGAATTCAAAACAACTTTGTTCAAAAGATTCATTGTTAGCCCTGTTTATCCCTAATCATATTGCTTAATTGCTTTGAACAAATGGAAAGACTTCTATTCAGACATTTTCTCAGCCTAGATCACAACTTGTTACTCGTTTCAATTCAAATTAGTTTTCATATTTAATATCTAAATTAATGCACAGAACTCAAGGACGGCACAGTGCCGGATTGGCACAGTGGTAGAGTAGCTGCCTTACAGCGCTTACAGCGCTTACAGCGTCTGAGATCCGTGTTCGAACCAGACTATGGATGCTGTCTGTACATGGTTTGTACGTTCTCCCCGTGACCGTGCGTGTTTTCTCCGAGAACTTCGGTTTCCTCCCGCACTCCAAAGACGTACAGTTTAGTAGGCTGCCACATCAGGTTTAGTAGGTTAATTGGCTTGGTGTAAGTGTAAATTGTCCCTAGTGTGTGTAGGGTGGCGTTAATGTGTGGGGATCGCTGGTCGATGTGGGCTCGATGGGCCGAAGAGCCTTTTTCTGCACTGTATCTCTAAACTAAACTAAAAACTAAACTAAACTACAGTTGCAGTAGGAATTGCTGTTGCTGTCACATTTACCTTTTTTTTGCTAACATGGTTTTACTGTAAACTGATGAAAGTTAAATATTAAATAAATAAAATTGATTTGCCAGAAATAAGGTCAGAGTTGTCTGATTTTGTACATATCATGGTACATATCATATCACACTAACAATCGCACACTTTCAGGTATCTGACATGACATTTTTAGCCATACAGTGCCTCCTTGTGGAGTACAAAATATCACACCATCTCAATCAAAAAACAATAGCAAACTGATTTATTTTACATTGCTTATCGAAATTCAGATAAATTAAAAATAATGGGATTTCAAATGTCAAATGGCAATTTAGGGGGCACTTTGTTTCACTGATTGCAAAGTGTGCACTGCAAGTGATTTTTACATTAAATACATTCAAAACACATTATAATGGGAAACATTTGTCGATTGATATCAATTATTTCTTGAATTGCTCTGCTATCGATTATAACTTTATTGAAGAGTATAAGGTTGATCACAGCTTAAATTTTTAAATGTAACGAACAAAATGCATAGGCTAGCAAATGCATTTAAATACTTTAAAGTTCAGATTTCTTACACAGGAGCTGAGAAAATTAGGGAGTAGGCTGGAAGAATCACGGTAATTAATGCCAGACTTTTTTCAATGGATAATGTGACATTATCAAGAAGGCAAAGCATGAGAACCAACAGGAGTTTGTAAATAAAATAAGTGAAATCAGAACTAGCAAGATTGGCCACTTTTTGTGTTGTTCCCTTTCTATTCCTTTTGAGCACATTGCAGAGATTTAGCAAATAATGTCAGCAAGTTTGCTCCTTTCAAACAAAGATGCTCATTCCAACTTAAATGATAATTCTACGGCAGGAGAATGGGGTTGAGAGGGAAAGATAGATCTGCCATGATTGAATGATGGGGTAGACTTGGTGGGCCGAATGGCCTAATTCTGCTCCTATAAAGTATGAACTTAAATTAGAGCAGTAAAGAACACGGATATGCCCCAGATTCCCTTAAGTGAAGAATAGGGAGAAACTGAAAGAAGGATCATAATCAGCTGGGGAAAGATACAGACAAGTATGCATCCCATCACTGTGAGAAGAGCGAAAATAGAGGGAACACAATGCAGTCTCGCTGATTAATTTAAAAATTGTTCTTTTACAAGTAAATGGAAATTAATTTAAAGTTATTAAATGAACGGCTACTTTTGGGGGATAAAAATCACTGACAATCCAATATATTTCCTAAGCAGTAATATTGATTGAAATATGAGGGATTGTTTAAAACAATAAAGTTTAAGTTCCTTGACAAATGATTGTACTACACTTTGTACTACAGTATATAAAATCCACTGTACATGTGATAGTACAATCGCATATTAGTCCTGCAATATAGCATGGATTATACATTGTTCTAACAATTAACTCTAATTAACAATGTTAGTGATGAGAGAATAAGCATTCACACCCTAGATTTTCACCATGTGCCAAAAATAATCTGCCTTTGTTTACTAACTGCATAATATTCCACGTTAAATTTTCTATAAGAGCAGATATTCAGCAAATCTGAATAGAAAATGGCCAAAGTTCACTCCACAAACTTAAATCAAAAAGTTCAAACCGAAATGCCTTGATACAATTATCTGTGAAGCATTTATACCTGTCCTCTCCAAAAGAAAGTCAAGAACCCTTTGAACCAATGAAATGATATATTTACCTCTGCTTTGGCCAACAGATGCACTGGTGTCAATGGTGGCATTTCAGAAAGTCCACAACTAAGTTGTAAATGTTTCAGGATTTCTATCAGTACTTCATATCGTAGTGCATTGCTCTGTTTAAGTGCCCTGAAACCCTCTTGCATTTGGATCTCAGTTGAATCAGGAGGGATTTCAAGATGAACCTATGTGTGCATTGCACGAAAAAGAATCAGTTATTCAGTAAATAAAAAATCAGAAATCTCTACGTAGCATCATACATTGTGCATCAGATTTGTTCAGGGAGGATATCTAATCATGATCTAACTTTTTCCCATACCACCGTTAATTCCCCTTTGCCCTGATCTCCTCTCACTACACATTACTTTCAGCCTGTTCCTCGTTCATTGAGTCACAGAGTGATAAGAGCATGGGAACAGGAGGTTCAATATGTGGATAGGCAACGTTTCGGGTCAGGACCCTTCTTCAGGCTCAATACATGACGTTTCAGGTCTGAAGAAGGGTCCCGACCCGAAACCTCACCTCTCCATGTTCTCCATGGATGTTGGCTGACCGACTGAGTTACTCCAGCATTTAGTGTCTTTTTTATAAGTTAACATCTTCTCTTCAAAAGATGGAACATCTGACACTATAATACTCTGTATTGGGCCGCAATATGAGCCAATTTTTTTAACTTATCCTGGAGCTCATACGTATAGTGCGGAAATTGGAACTTTGGCCCCCCGGGTGGCGCCGGCAATGGCTGCCTCGCCAACAGTCTGTCTGTCCATTCTTCTGTTTTGTTATTTTAATTACGTGTTAAAGAGTATGGTTTAGTGTTCCTTGGTTTGTTTTATGGGGGGGTGGCTGGGGGAAACTTTTTTCAATCCCTTACCTCGACGGAGATGCGATTTTTTTCCGTATCGTATCTCCGTCCCCACTACGGCCTAACATCGTGGAGTAGCGCGACCTTTCCTGGCGACCGACCCGGCGCTTCAACCGCGGGCACAGCGCGGACTTACCATTGTGGAGCTTGCAATCCCTTTGCCGGGGATCGACTGTGGAGAGCTCCATCCATGGGCCTGTGGACTTTAACATCGTGGAGCCCGCGGTCCCTGGTTAGAGACCGATTTGGGAACTCCAAGCCGTGGAGAGTTTCAACCGTCCCGACGCGGGAGTTTCGATCACCCCTACTCGAGGGCTTCGGATCGCCGGTTGTGGGAGCTTTGATCACCCTGACTGCGGATGGTTCGACAGTCGCAACCGCGGGAGAATAAAGAGGGAGAAGATTTGACTTTATTACCTTCCATCACAGTGAGGAATGTGGGGAGCCGCTGTGGTAGATGTTTATGTTAACTTTTTGTTTATGTGGCTGCGTGTCTTGTTGCTTTTCACTTAGTATGGCTGTATGGTAACTCAAATTTCACTGTACCTTAATTGGTACATGTGACAATAAACTGACCGTGAAACCTTGAAACCATTTCCATGTTGACCTTTTCGCCCATCTAAACTAGTCCTGTTTGCCCACATTAGGTCCGAAACCTTCTCTACATTGTCTATTCAAGTGCTGTCTATTCAAGGCCAATCTCTTAAATCACCAATCTCTTAAAATAGTGATTGTATCTGACTTCACCACCTCTTGTAGCAGTGAATTTGAGGTGTCAAACATTCTGTGAAAAAATCGTTCCTCTCCAACTCTCTTTTAAACTCTTCCTTGTACTTTAAACTTATGCTGACTTGTTTTTGATCCCATATCATGGAGGAAAGCTTGTGATTACTACTATCCTGCAATCCATCTACTAACAATGCCTCTTAGAATTTCACACATCTCTCTCAACTCACCCCTCAGTCTCTAATCCAGGGAAAATAAGCCCAGATTCTTCAAGTCTCTCCCCTAACTAAAGTC
Source organism: Rhinoraja longicauda (assembly GCF_053455715.1). Lineage (NCBI taxonomy): Eukaryota > Metazoa > Chordata > Chondrichthyes > Rajiformes > Arhynchobatidae > Rhinoraja > Rhinoraja longicauda. Next base: position 46,512,532 of record NC_135964.1, on the reverse strand, counting down.
CTCCAATCCAGGAAACATCCTAGTGAATCCTCTCTGCACTCTCTAGAGTGCTATAACATCCTTCCGATAGTGTGGCAACCAGACTATACACAATATTCCATGCAGTCTAACCAATGTTTTTGTAAAGTTGCAACTTAACCTCCCACATTTTAAATTCTGTTCTAATCTATGAATTCAAGCATGCCTACTTCACCATTTCTATCTACCTGCATCACCACCTCCAGGAACTATGGAGAGAATGCTCTGTTCATCAACAGTCCTTAATGTTCTACCATTTGACTTCCTAAAATGGATCACCTTGGATTAAATTCAATCTACCAATGATACGTGCAACTTTTCATCTGGTCTATATCCTACTGCAGCCTGACACAACCTTCCTTACCATCTATAATACCACAAACCTCCAGGTCATCCACAAACGTACTAATCCTATATTCCTCCTACATCCATATCCAGGTCAGTAACATATATCAAAAACAACAAGGGTCCTCTCACCAATCCTTGTGTGCACCAGTGGTCACAGACCCCTAATTAGAAAAGCATCCTTCCACCATCACCACCCTCTGCCTCCTATCACCAAGCCAGTTTTGGATACAATTACCCTGCTCTCATGTGGTTCTGAACCAGCTTACCATCACTTCCAGTCAGGAATATAGACAAACAATAAAATAATGTTAATCTGAATACCAAGAATGGAAAACAATTTCTTACAAATGATTTTTTTAAATTACTGTACCTGGCAGAGAACCGCTTCTCCTCCATGTTCTCCGTAGGATAGACGTACAATCACCATGTCTTTTTCAAGATCAGTCAAACTCCCCAACAACACAAGATCTTTTGTGGAATTCTCTGTGCTATTCATCTCTCTTAAGAAGACTTTGCCACTGGTAAAAGCATCCAGGATTACATCAGTGCCATCAGATTTCGTGAAGCTAAACCCGTGAATCTTTTCCTTCAATTCATTTTTATGAGATATTTTGATCTCACCAAAACAAAATGGCGTGCAGAGTCCCAAGATTTTCCCACCTTTGGACAAGTAACTCATGAATTGTCCATTAATTTGTTCAGACACAGGCTTGTCACAGGCCACAACCAGTAACAAAGAATTATCAGCCCAAGGCTCTTTCAGAATCTGTTCTTCTAGAAGAGGATAGATCGCATACCTATCATTGTCAAGGCAATCCATCAAAATAGACTTTACTTGCTGAAACTTCGTCAAGTACTGACTGTAATTGGATCCAACATATATCAACACATTGGGAGGCTTCCCACTCTTGTTATTTTGCCTTGTATTTTCCATTAAATTGTCCTCTCCGATTACAGTTTCATCAGAGCTTCCACAATAGTCATCAGAGAGGTCCAGTAGATTTTCTGCCGAGGCATATCTGACTGATTCAATGGTGCTGTTTTCCATCTCCAAACACTCAGAGCAACTGGCAAGGTGAAGATGATGGCTTTGGTGATCTTCAAGTTCCATTCTTTCTTGGGATGCGTGGAACTCTTTAGTATGAACCTCTGTGATTTCAGCCACGTCTCGTTGTTGGGGCTTCCCAGAACTAACTGCACTGTAGCAATCACCGAATGAACCCACTGTTGCCTCATTCGTCGGTTTGCTGGAAGTATCTTTCGCAGGGGTCTCATCTACAATACCTTGGATCTGAGGATCTCCTGGTTTCTTGCTCTCTTTTTCAAGCACAGCATTTGATTTCAGTAAATTCATTTGAACTGATTCATTAATCTGCAAAGCTGAACGATAAGAAAAATACATTAAATAAATACATGAATGCGGATATTATTTATTGTGAAAAGGAAATTGTAGCCAGCGAAAAAAGCAAGATTTCACCAAGCATTTTCCAATAGTGTCAAGGATTAATTGAAATATTTTTCATGGATTAATAGAAATATTTTAGAGAGAGCTCTGATGCAGAGATTTACCTATTTTACAAATAAATACCTTGTTTCTTTCTCATCTACGTTACAAGCAAGTTCCTGTGGTAGGTGCCCCTGAGTTGCTTTACCGAAGCCAATTAATCTACAAACCTGTACGTCATTGGAGTGTGGAGGGAAACCGGAGCACCCGGGGAAACCCACATGGTCACAGGGAGAACGTACAAACTCCGTACAGACAGCACCCATAGTCAGTATCGAACCTGGGTCTCTGGCACTGTAAGGTAGCAACCCTATTAGGGCGATAGAGTATAAGGCAGGATGTAGGAGACATTTAAATGCAAGATAGTAAGTGCTCAGAGACAGCATGTCCCTGTAAGGGTAAGAAACAAAGATGGTAATATTAGGGAACATTGGTTAACAAAGAAAATTGAAGGGTCAAGAGTGTAGAGTGTTTAATTGTCATATGTTACAGACATGGAACAATGAAATGCTTACTTGCTACAGCTTTATAGGCCCATTAATACAATAACACAAATAAATATACAATAATCAATAATACAATAAATTAATAATCAGTAATACTGAGTAACCTGACCATAATAGTGCAAAGCCAAGCTATGTAGTGTAACCAAACCAAAGTCCATGGTAGATCCCAGTTGCTGAGGTAGGGCTGTGGTGAAGTGATCAAGAGCCTGATGGTTACTAGGAAAAAATTGGGTTTCACGGTTCTCAAACTCCTGTGCCTTCCTCCTAACGAAAATAGTGAGACGACGTGTGATTTCCATCAGAAATAAGGAAACATGTCAGGCATAGGCATTTAGTACCAAATGAGTCCTTTGAGTTTAATAGGGGGATATAAAGGAGAAAAGAAAGAAATTAAGAAGGAAAAAAAGAGGACCCGAAATCCCTTGGAAAACAGGATTAAGGAGTATCCTAAAATATTTTACGTACATTGGAAGTAAAAAGTAGTCAGGGTTAAAGTAGGTCTAAAAGGGAAAACTTAGGGGAGCCAGGGGAAATGAGCGGGTTCCTAAATGAATACGTCTCAGCGTTATTCACCAGGGAGAGGGATGCGTTTGTGGAGTGTTTGGGGACGTGTATACTGATATATTTTAATATATAAATCTGACTCTATGAATTCATACCCTGTGATCATTCATTACTTGTAGGAAAGGAAGGAAGCACACAGCTAAAGCTGGGTGTGAGGCAATGCTCCAACTTTGTTTAATGTTATTCCAACAGAAATAGTGGTTTCCCCATACATATGTGATAACCATTCATATTTTGAAAAAAACTACCTATTAAATAATCACATAAAGTCATAATAGTTACAGCCTTGCTCTAAAAATAAGTTTAGATACAATGCATTAGTAGAATGGAATAAATGCGTAGCTAAACATTCATCTTTCAATTTAATATTTGAAAATGTAATGAAGATAATACTTGCCCTGGCTGCATGATAACGCGACAATGCAAAGTTATTTGCAATGAATTCATGAAAGAACATGCCCAAATAGTGGCATGATTGATTGTTCAATAACTACATTACATGCAATTAATAGATTGAAATCTAACACCAAGTGAAAGCAAAAGACACTCACAAATAATTTTTCGAGGTACCATTCTATCATCCATCTGTAGTCTGTTCTCCATGAAGGCTACTCCAAGTCTGCTAAAATCATCCACGTTTGTTTCAGCAATTAACTTGTAGGGATCACCGAGTAAATATGCCAATGGTGTGCACAAGTCAGAATATTTTAAAATCTAAGCAAAAGAAGTTTGTGATGAGATACAACTTTACTCAATCACCACACTCAGTCAAGCATTATGTGAATACTTTGCTATCCCCTGAAGCAATGTTCATGAATCTTCCTCATTATCAGTGTGTTCTTTGGGATTTCAATAAAAAGAAATAGTGGCATCTGAAAACTTGATATTCATAAACATATTGGACAGGGCAAATGGCTATTAGTACCGTATGTACAATGAACAATTTGAGAAAAAAAACTAATAGTATTATGTGAGGATTGTACTGATTCCGCATTAAAATATATTAATTTGTTTCAGTAACATAAGACCCAAGTCTTTGCCCCGCTCTGTCATGAGTGCCATTCCGATCGAAACGTATAAGATTATTAAGGGGTTGGACATGTTAGAGGCAGGAAACATGTTCCCAATGTTGGGGGAGTCCAGAACAAGGGGCCACAGTTTAAGAATAAGGGGTAGGCCATTTAGAACTGAGATGAGGAAACACTTTTTCAGTCAGAGAGTTGTGAATCTGCGGAATTCTCTGCCTCAGAAGGCAGTGGAGGCCAATTCTCTGAATGCATTCAAGAGAGAGCTGGATAGAGCTCTTAAGGATAGCGGAGTCAGGGGGTATGGGGAGAAGGCAGGAACGGGGTACTGATTGAGTATGATCAGCCATGATCACATTGAATGGCGGTGCTGGCTCGAAGGGCCGAATGGCCTCGTCCTGCACCTATTGTCTATTGTCTATTCCCTGGCTGGAAAGGGAGATTCAAGCCCACTGTGTTCAGACACTGGTATCGTAAATAAACCTGATAACTGCCCTGAATTTTCAAGAGTGATTGATTTATTGGGGTGGGTTATGGGCTGGGCCAATTGGGACTAATGATCATATGCCTGTACATATTAAGAATGATTCCCCCCGAAAGCACAGTAGATCCCAAAGGGAAAAACATTCAAGTTAACAATAATCTGCATTTTTGTAACATCTTTAAAATTATAAAACATTATTTAGCGTTTTACAGGTTTTTTATTTTAATTGAATAACATTTAGCACGATGACACAGAAAAGATTTTGGATGGCAGATAGGGACAATCTGAACCAAAGCAGTAGGCTGTGACATGTTCTAAATATGGATAAAGCAACGCAGAGGTTATGAGAAAAAATTCAAATTTTAGAGTTTATACAGTTGAGGACACAAGTGCAAACTTAGACGATGACACAGTGATGCAGCCAGTGGCGCCACTACCTCACAACACCAGAGACCCGGATTCAATCCTGACCCCAGGTGCTGTATGTGTAGAATTTATACATTCTCCCTGTGACCACATGGGTTTCCTCAGGATATTCAAGTTTTCACCCACATCTCACACACATGTGGATTGGTAGGTTATTTAGCCATCGTAAATTGCCAACAATGTGTCAATGAATGGCAGAATCTTGGGGAGTGGGAACGGCTGCATGGTAATTCGCATATCACTGTACCTTTTGGTACATGTGACAATAAAAGACCTTTGAAACCTTTGGACGAGACCCGCACCATGAGTCGACGGTGCCATGCAGCTAGGACCCGGCAGCGATAGTGGAGTGGTCGTTGTGGCAGTCGATGGGGGCGCTGACTGACGGACGAGGACGGACAAAATGTGTAGGAGGGAACTGCAGACGCGGGTTTAAATCAAAGTTAGATACAAAATGCTGGAGTAACTCAGCAGGACAGGCAGCATCTCTGGAGAGAAAGGTGACCTTTCAGGTCGAGACCCTTCATCAGAGGATGGACCACATATGCCACTGCCGAGGGAACAATGGAGGACCCGGCTTGGGGAGGACCCCCGTGAGGGGGGGAGGGGGAGAACAAAGGGGGACCTGGCGCGGATACTATGTATACTTTGTAACTTTGTCAGCGCCCTTATATGGCGACTATTTGCATACTTTGGATATGCAAGCAAAGAATTTCACAGTGACTTGACACATGTGACAATAAAGCATTCATTCATTCAGGGATTTGGCAGAACTAGAATAGCACACATTTCTCTGTGGATTCTCTATGAGATTATAGAAAAGGGTGGTTTAGTTAATCTTTTCTATAATGAAAAAAGATTAATAGATGGCAAAAGTTATTGCCTAGGTTCTTGGAAAGAGCCTCTCTGCTTCTCAAGCCTAACCTGTTATTCAATATGATCATGGCTGATCTACACTCGGTTCTAACTCTTCCCTGTGCCATGTCCTCAATTCCCCAAACTTTCAAAAATGTTTCTACTTCAACTTTCAAGACCCACAATGATTTACTTTCCACAACCCTCCAGGATACAGAAGTCCAGAAAGTCAACTTTAGACGTTAGCTTTTTGAGATACAGCGTGGAAACAGGCCCTTTGGCCCACCAGAGTCCGCATTGACTAGTGATCACCTGTACACTAGCACTACCCTGCACACTCAGGACAGTTTAAGAATAAGGGGTAGGCCATTTAGAACGGAGATGAGGCAAAACTTTTTCACTCAGAGAGTTGTGAAGCTGTGGAATTCTCTGCCTCAGAAGGCAATGGAGGCCAATTCTCTGGATGCTTTCAAGAGAGAATTAGATAGAGTTCTTAATGATAGCGGAGTCAGGGGATATGGGGAGAAGGTAGGAACAGGGTACTGATTGTGCATGATCAGCCATGATCACGGTGAATGGTGGTGCTGGCTTGAAGGGCCGAATGGCCTACTCCTGCACCTATTGTCTATTGACAGTTTACAATTTTACAGAAGCCAATTAACCTGCAAACCTGCACATCTTTGGAGTGTGGGAGGAACCCGGAGCACCCAAAAACCCTCAGGGTCACAGGGAGAACATACCTGTCCGAACAGACAGCACCCATTGTCAGGATTGAACCTAGGTCTCTGACGCTGTGGGGTAGCAACTCTAAAGGCTGCGTCACTGTACCGCCCAAATTAACAACCTCTAAATTTCAAAAGGTCCATTTTAATCAAGGAAAATTCAAACTTTACTTTTAAAGGATCCCCTGATTTAAACTTTTTGTTTTAAATTAACTGCTTACCTTTTCAGAAGGAACGGAGATGGAATCAAAACAGACATTTTCCAATGCAGCTTCTATTAGAAAGACAATATGCTTTCCATGCTGAGTATATTCAGGGTTAGCTATCTTGGGCTCATATAGTGACCATTTACTCAGGTCATCAGAAAGCTGAAAAAGTTGGTACAAAAATAAATACAAATTACAAAATTGTAAAGCATAGCCAGCAATATAAGTTAATGCTTCTAACTTCAGTCTGCTGAGCAGCAAAAGATCTGATACAAAATTACCAGGTAATTCTAAACAAATAAGCAAAGATGACATAATAATTTAAAAAACAGAAAAAGATAATTGAAACGCCCAAGATACTTAATTAATGAAAAGCTAAAACGGAAACATTTAATGGAACACAAAACTTTCTACTTTTATAAATATCTTCCACATTTTGCTTATTTTTGTTAATTTTGAGCAAGGTCAGCAAATCCCAGTCTGCTCTTGAGAAGATAACTTTGAATGACCACTTTAAATCACTGCAGTCCTTGTGTTGAAGGATCTCCCACAGTAGCGTCAGACAGAATTCCTGGAATTACACTCAGCAGTATAATCACTAAATCAGGATGATATTGGTTGGCTAGAACTTGCAGGTAGTGACTTCTCCTTGCACAAATTGCACTTCTTAGTTTGATTTAGTTTAGCGATACAGTTTGGAAACAGGCCCTTCGGCCCACCGTGTCCACGCCGACCATCAATCACCCATTCACATTATGTTAACCCAATTTCACATCTACTCCCTACATACTGTGGGCAATTTACAGAGGCCAATTAAGTTTGTGATGTGGGAGAAAACCGGAAAGCCTGGAGGAAACCCATGCGGACACAGGGAGAACCTGCAAACGCCACACTGACAGCACTCGAGGTCAGGATCGAACCTGGGTCTCTGGCGTTGTAAGGTAACTGCTTTACCAACTGCTCCACTGTGCCGCCCTTGCAAATGGCAAAGCTTGTAAGCTTGGAAAGAGCTGTTGCAAGTCTTTACAAAATTGTTGTAAAGCATTTGTGGATTGTACACATTGCAATCCCAGTGCACTAGTGCAGAAGGAATAAATGCTTAGATGGGTGGACTGGGTGCAAAGAAGCAGAAGGAAAGTGTCAAGCTTCTTCACATGTTGTTGGAGCTATACTCTTCTATATTTGCAGGGAATTCCTGACATGTGCTTTGTGGTTGTGAAAAGACCTTGGGTAGATAGGTCTTTTCACAATAGGTAGATAGGTCAGTCTGAAGAAGGGTCTCGACCCAAAACGTCACCCATTCCTTCTCTCCCGAGATGCTGCCTGACCTGCTGAGTTACTCCAGCATTTTGTGAATAAATACCTTGGGTAGATAGGTGGCAAGTAACTTACTGAAGCATGCCTTACAACCAATTGTTCTAATGGCAACTATCTGTATGGCTCAATCACTCAGAATTCTGATCAGTAGTCACCTCCAAGATGTTGCTCTGATATTGAATGCTATAAGCCAGTTAGATTCTCATTTACTGGAACCTGTGGTAAGTTGTGTTCATTTCGCACCCTATCCAATGTCCGAATGTTTCTGTACTTTGCAAACAAAGACTAATTCATCATCTGAGTGGTTCAAATAAAAGTGTACATGCACTAGCTCCACTGCTGACATTATGGTGGAGGTCAAAATGAAGTAGCTGGAGACGGTTGAGCTTACTTTGCAGCAATACCTCAGAGCTGAGATGAATGATTTCCAAGAACCTGTACCATCCAACTTTGCGCACAGTATGATTCCAGCCAGTAGAAAGTTTTACCCTTGATTTCCAATGACAAAAACCTCCATTTATTCACAAAATACTGGAGTAACTCAGCAGGCCAGGCAGCATCTCGGGAGAGAAGGAATGGGTGACTTTTCGGGTTGAGACCCTTCTTCAGTCATGATGCCCTGAAGTCATCAGTCACTGAAGCCATTTACGACAGATCCCGTTTTTAAAAAAAATTAGGAATCTGACTTGAGCCAGATGTGTATATTTGACTGGATCCATGCAATGAAAAATGTAAATGGATCACTCGTGATTATGCTTGGAGTCAATCACAATTACAATTAAAGACGAAGTCCAATACAACAAATTTTATTTTCAAATATTTTACATATTTATTCAATAAATAATCTTTACAAATATTAATTTTACATACATAAATAGATGAATATTTATTGCACAATCATTTACCACACATCAGTTTATTTATTAAAACTATTTCCAAGTTTGGTTCCACTTCAGTCACAGAACTAACATTATCATAAATCATCAGATTACCCTTAAAATGATCAATGACAACCATTTAGCAGCTCTGCAGATTCTCTTTTGATTTTATTTCTCCCCAGATGTGTCTTGCAAATACAAAACAGCAAATCAAAACCAACTCTGAAAAGTATTTAAGAGATGCCACATTAACACCACTGCATTGAAGCCCAATTTCATTTTAATCTACAATTAACTGATAGACATGTTTGGGGGGGAAAAAAACACCCATCACTGCCATTTGGAAGGAACTGACAAAGTCGCAGAGCTCCAATTATTATGCCTCTGCAACTCTTTTTTACCCGAGGCATATGGGGGACTGTGACCACACATCAGAAGCCATTTTCGGGTCTCAAAGACGTGATAGTTCAAGGAGATTAGTCAAGGTCCATCCATCTTATACACCATCTTGACAAAAGTATTCAGTGCTTTCAGTTCTTCTAGAAATACAAAGCATCTAGCTGACACTTTAAGAGCTCAGCCACTGATGTTTTTCCTCCACACTAATAAGTCAAAATAAAATACTTTGAGTGCCATCTTATAATATGCAAGCACGTATTATTCTTCCAGTAGATTGTAAAACATGTTCTGTTCCAGGGCACTTGCTTCAATATAGCTCTCCATCACTGTGATTACATTCTCTACAAGTTGTCTGTTATGCTCAACGAAGATTCTTGATGTTCAATGCATTAATGCTTCTGTTCCTCTATACACCTGTAATACACAGGATGATATGATTCAACATTGTCCCATTATTCTCTGAAAAATTAAAAGTTTGCAAAAAGCAATCAGCATCACATACTTTCATACCGCCATCATCAACTGTCTTGGACAGATCTCTTAATTCCAAGGTAGACACAAAATGCTGGAGTAGCTCAGCGGGACAGGCAGCATCTCTGGAGAGAAGGAATGGGTGACGTTTCGGGTCAAGACCCTTCTTCAGACTCTTCTCTAACTCCACATCTATTCTCAAGCAAGAGTGCAGTTCTATCTTTAATCAGGCTTGTAAACTCCACCTTCATCAGCTTCAGGCACAATTAACTCTTCCAAGAGCAAAGGGAGGTCATGCCCTGTTGAATAATGAATATGCATTATTAGAACTACAACCAATACCATTTTAACGTGGAAATTTTCAACAAGTTTAATATTTACCTTTTATGATTCCCTGGATGGTCTCCAAAAGTGCAAGCAATTCTAACTTGCAATGGAGGAGCTTGAAGGTTTTCATATTGTTGTACTGTCCATTGTCATGCAATACCACAAAAAAACCCTGGCCTTTCCATTGTTGCTCTGCCTTTGGCTGGATATTTTTAATTAATTAGCCGATATTGATGTGGCACCCTCTTGTGGCTTCTGCATTTTTATTGCTCAACAGTGCAAGAATGGTTATGTTTCCTTTGTAATCACAAGTGCCGATCCTGATGTTCTGTGTTTATCAGGCAAAGTTCATGTTTCAGTTCCCCAATCTAAACACCATGTAATTTATCATCTTGGATTGAGACGTTCTCTTTACTTTTTCCTTCAATTAATTGCCACGAGCAACACATGTAGAAATGATGCTCAAAAAATAAAGATGATTTGGATGTTTTATCCTTGACGATATATTGGCAAAGTGAATCATGCTAGTTCTCACCCATGCACATACCCAGAGCTTGTCAGAAGGGAACATTACATACAAACATAACAGTACACCTCCAGTCAGAACCTTGAGCAAAAAGCAAAGTGCTGGGGGAATCCAGCGGGTCAGACAGCATCAGTAGAGGGAATGGACAGGCAATGTTTCGGGTCGAGACTCATCTTCAGACTAAAGACCCGTCCCGACCCAAAATGTTGTTTGTCCATTTCCTCCACAGATACTGGTTGACCTCCTGAGTTCCCCCAGCATTTTATTTATTACTCACGTACTAATTCAGTTTGCCCATTTTAAAGTGCACAGAGCTCCCCACAAATATGGATATGACCTCACTTACACTGATTGAGAGAACATAGAACATAAAACACTACAGCACATGGGCAGGCCCTACTGCCCACATTGTCTGTGCTGAACATCATGCCAAGTCAATTTCCTCTGCCTGCATGAAATCCTTATCCCTCTATTCCCTGCACATTCATGTAGCTATCTAAAAGACTCTTAAACGCAACTATCATATCTGCTTTCACCACTATTCTCTGCGTTAAAAAAAACTTGCCATGGAGGCCTGCTTTAAGCTTTACTACTCTGACCTTAAAGCTATGCTCTTGTCTTTGACATGTCCACAATGGGAAAAAGGTACTGGCGTCTTAGTTATCTATACTTCTCAGAATTGTACATACCATCAGGTCTCCCCTCAATCTCCGATGTTCCAGAGAAAACAATCCAAGTTTGTCCAACCTATCCATCTTGCTAATAGAATTCTGATAAACCTCTTCAGCACACTCTCCAAAGCCTCCACAACCTTTCTGTAATGGGGCAACCAGAACTGCACACAATACTCCAAACGCAGTCTAACCAAAGTTTTATAAAGCTGCAACACGACTTCCTCACTCTTATACCCATGCCATGTCCAATGATGGAAAGCATGCTATAAGCTTTCTCTACCACTCTAACTACTTGCATTGCTGCTTTCGGTTAGCTATGTATGTACTGGAGCCCATTCCCTCTGTATTTCAGTGCTGTTATGGGTCTTTCCGTTAACTGTAAATTTCTCCATACATCTGACCTCCCAAAGTACAACACCTACACACCTGTGTAAATTAAACTCCATTTCTCCGCCCGCATGTGTAATTGATCTAAATATCACTGTATTCTTTGAAAGCCTTCCTCGCTGTCTGCAATTCCACCAATTGTTCAAGTCGTCTGCAAACTTACTATACAATCCATTGACATTTACATCCAAGTCATTTATGTTTCAACCAAATAACCAGATCCCTGCCAAACTCCACTGGACACAGACCTCCAGCTAGAATAACAGCCTTCCGCCTCTTTCTTCTATGGGTTAACAGTTCTGAAACTAAACAACCCAGTCATCGTGAATCCGTTAAATTTTCATCTTCTGGATCACCCTATGCGATGGGACTTCATCTAAAATCTAGGTAGACAACATCCACCCTATTCGCATCAATCACCTTCATCACTTCCTCAAATTATCAATTCAATTAGTAAGACTAAATCATCCAAATGCAACTGAAGAACTTTTTCCCTGTGAGTACAAGTGCCTTCCTATTCTTGCCACCAAAGTGGACAACCTCACATTTATCCACATTACACTGCATCTGCCCACTCTCCCAACCTATCCAAGTCACCCTGCAGCCTCATAGCATCATCGCAGCTCACGCTGCCACCCGGCTTTGTGTCATCCGCAAATTTGGAAATGTCACATTTAATTCCCTCGTCCAAATCGTTAATATATATTGTAAATAACTGGGGTCCCAGCACCGAGCCTTGCAGCACCCCACTAGTCATTCTGAATGCCTGCCATTCTAAAAAGGACCCGTTAAATCTGACTCTTTGCTTCCTGTCTGCCAACCAGTTCTCTATCCATGTCGAAGGTATTCAGTCACAAAATGCTGGGGTAACTCAGGTCAGGCAGCATCTCAGGAGAGAAGGAATGGGTGACGTTTCAGGTCGAGACCCTTCTTCAGACTCAAACGTCACCCATTCCTTCTCTCCTGGGATGCTGCCTGACCTGCTGAGTTACTCCAGCATTTTGTGAATAAATACCTTCAATTTGTACCAGCATCTGCAGTTATTTTCTTACTCTTTCTCTATCCATGTCAATGCCTTACCCCCAATACCATGTGCTCTAATTTTGCACACTAATCTCTTGTGTGTGACCTTGTCAAAGGCTTTTTGAAAGTCCAGATGCACCACATCTGGCCACCACTGGCTCTCCCTTAACTATTCCACTTGTTCCATCCTCAAAAACTTTCAGAAGATTAGTCAAGCATAATTTTCCCTTCATAAATCCATGCTAACTCTGACCGGTCACTTTCCATCCTAATGCAGAATTCCACCATATTATGGTCACTGTTGCCCAATGGGGATTTGCACAACAAGATCGCTAACTAATCCTTCCTCATTACACAATACCCAGTCTAGGACAGCCTGTCCTCCAGTCAGTTCTTCTAAATATTGGTTTAAAAAACCATCCCGTATACATTCCTGGAAATCCTCCTCCTCAGCGCTGCTACCAATTTGGATGGCCCAATCTATATGTAGATTAAAGTCACCCATGATAACTGCTGTACCTTTGCTACACGCATTGTTTCCCCATGTCCCTTGATTCCTAGAACATACAGTGATTCCTAGAACATCTGTGGCAGAGAATTCTACAGATGCACAACTCTCTAGGTGAAAAAGTTTTTCCTCATCTCAGTCCTAAATGGCCTACCCCTTATTTTTAAACTGTGAGCCCTGGTTCTGGACTCCCCCAACATTGGGAACATTTCCCCTACATCTAGCCTGACTAATCCGCCAAGAATTTTATATGTTTCTGTAAGATCCCCTCTCATCCTTCCAAATTCCGGCGAATACAAGCCCAGTCGACCCATTCTTTCATCCTTTCACCCATTCTTTGCCCTGATTCTCAGTCTGAAGAAGAATCTCGACCCGAAATGTCACCTGTTCCTTTTCTCCAGGCTTGCTGCATGACCAGCTGAGCTACTCCAGCTTTTTGTGTCTATCGTCGGTGTGAACCAGCAATTGCAGAGACCACAACAACAAAGTACGTGTGGAGTTAGTTATTCACCTTTTGGGGCTCGGCCAGCAGGAAAGCCCTGTCGGCCAACCGGACACAGACCTTCTCCATTGGCACGGTGTCCGGCGACGGCGGCATCACGACGAAGGCCAGGCTGGTGTGTTGGTGGAAGCGCCGCACGGCCCGCCAGATGATCATGGCGTAGCATTTCTGGAAGCGAAGCCACAGGTAAAGGTAGCACAACGTGATCAACATGGCGGCAGGCGGGCGGGCGGCCGCTCACCGTCAGTACGTCACCCCGTCGCCCGGCGCTGACATCGCCCCTCCCACGGTGGGTCTGTCAATCACCGCCCCAGACCAGCCCCGTCTCCCGGCGATGACTCCAACCCCGGCGTTGAACACGCCTCTTGTGCTGACCCCGCCCCCTTCCCAGGGCTGACCCCGCCTCCCCATGGCGGGGCTGTCAATCACTGCCCCAGACGAGCCCCGTCTCCCGGCGCTGACTCCGCCCTCGGTGCTGACCCCGCCCCCACCCCAGCGCTGACCCCGCCTCCCCACGGCGGGGCAGTCAATCGCCGACCCACAAACTAACCCCGCCCTCTGGCACTGACCCCCCCCCCACACCCCCACCGTCTCACCGAACTGGGCGACACGGTGGCGCAGCGGTAGAGTTGCTGCCTTACAGCGCTTGCAGCGACAGAGAAGCGGGTTCGATCCCGACTACGGGTCATAAGGGAAAGGAGTAGAATTAGGCCATTTGGTCCATCGTCCACTCCGCCTATCAATCATAGCTGATCTATCTCTCCCTCCAAACCCCACCTCTCCTGCCTTCTCCCCATGACACCTGAATTAATCAAGAATCTATCAATCGCAAATATCCATTGACTTGGCCTCCACAGCCGTCTGTGGCAATGAATTCCACAGATTTACCACAGATTCCTTTAGTTAAAGAAATTTCTCCTCATCCCCTTCCTAACGGTATGTCCTTTTATACTGAAGCTTTGGCCTCTGGTCTAGACTCTCTCACTAGTGGAAACATTCTCTCCACATCCACTCTATCCAGGCCTTTCACTATTCAGTAAGTTTCAATGAGGTTTCTCCCTCATTCTTCTAAACTCCAATGAGTACAGGCCCAGTGCCGTCAAACACTCATCATATGTTAACCCAATCATTCCTGGGATCATTCTCGTAAACCTCCTCTGGACCCTCCTCCAGCGCTGGCACATCCTTTCTGAGATATGGGGCTCAGAGTTGTCCACAATACTCCAAATGAGGTCTGACCAGCACCTTATAAAGCCTCAGCTTCATTTGGTAAAGTACTGGTTTGGGGGTAAGACTAGATGGGCAGAATTAGGCCATTCAGCCCATCGAGTCTGCTCTGCCATTTGATCATGGTTGATCTATTCTTCCCTCTCAACCCCATTTTTCTGCCTTTAACACCCTTAATAATCAAGAATATCAATCTCTGCTCTAAAAATAACCAATGACTTGGTCTCCACTGCCATCTTTGGTAATGAATTCCACATATTCACCAACCTCTGGCTAAAGAAATTCCCCTCATTTCCATTGAAAAGGTACATCCTTTTATTCTGAGGCATTAGTCAATTAAAAAAATAATTACATAATTTCTGCTTCCAAATTTCAGCCTTAACCCCTTCACTCTTTCCTAAAACTTGTCTGTCTATTCCCTTCACAGATGCTGCCTGACCCACTGAGTTCCTCCAGCGCTTTATTCTTATGCTCAAGGTTCCAGCACCTCCAGTTTCTTGTGTCTATAGCTTGGATTATTGAGGTCTGTCCCAGTACCTCACCCTGCAAAACATATATGTACCACCAGATGGCTCTGTGAGGCAAATCATTTGGGCTTGGAAAATGGCACAAGGAGAATTGAGAGTCTGAAGAAAGGTCTCGACCCGAAACCTCACCTGTTCCTTTTCTCCAGAGATGCTGCCTGTCCCGCTGAGTTACTCCAGCTTTTTGTGTCTATCTTCGGTTTAAACCAGCATCAGCAGTTCCTTCCTATACAAGGAGGTTTAGTTTAGAGATACAATATGGAAACAGGCCTTTCGGCCCACTGAGTCCATGCCAATCATCGATCACCCGTTCACACTAGTTCCATGTTTTCCCATTTTCGCATCAACTCCCTACATGCTTTACAATTTACAGAGGGCGATTAATGTACAAACCCATACTAGCAGAGATTTTTTACACATTTGTTACAAAAGTGAAGAGTAAGTTTTACATAATTCAAAACAGTTCTTTTGTACTTGGATAGGAAAAAAAACTGCAGATGCTGGTTTAAATTGAAGGCAGACACAAAATGCTGGAGTAACTCAGTGGGTCAGGCAGCATCTCTGGAGTAGTACTTGCTTGATATTGAAATATATTGGAGATAACTTAAAAACCTTCACTTTTATTCAGTTTACTTTGACCCTTTTGTGCAAGGTGCTTTTCTTACTACATATATTGTAATATTGGGATTCTGTACATGAGGATCCTCAGAAGAATAAGATACAATACACTGAGATTAATGGAGGAGTCACACAAAATGAAAGACATGAGAAGATAGAAAGGGAGAAAAATAATTTCTATGTGTTGGTGTTTGTTCATTATTGTCACCTCAAATAAGATACAAAGAAAAACATTGTTTTGCGTGCTAACCAGACCAGTATGAAAGATAAACTGCAAAGGAGTCCAAAATGGAGTGCAATGGAGAAAATAAACAAACTGCGGAATATATTGCTACTGGTACAGAGAAAATGCAAAGGTTGCAACAAGGTAGATTGGAAGATCGGGAATTCATTGAATGCGTAAAAAATTTGAAGACTGCATATAGAATAGAATATTTTGCATAAAAAGTTAATAAATGTACTTCCTTATTATAGTATGCGAATACTTGGCTTCAGTGCAAATTCTGTTGAAATTTGCAAAATACTTTGAGATGAAAGGGGTGGATTCATTTTGTTTGACTTTTAACCATAACCTCTACAATTCAAGTGAAGATGGGGAAGCGGGAAGAATTATTTGGAACTCAAATAAAAGGTCAACTAAACATCCCCAGGTAAGTGCGAATTTAAAATATTCCTGTCAAAACACAATCATTTACTCATGGCAGTTCCAGTCACCTCAGCTCAGTAAATATATCCAGAACTATCCTATTACACAAGAACTCTCTGTGGCTGAGAATGATGAATATCCCGAAGAGTCAACCAGAAACCTGCACTCGAGAAATTCCTGCATTGGTGAAAGGCCAAGTTAGGGTAGAGGTGACAATAAGCACCTCCATTACTCCAAGATTTTGTGTCTATCTTCATTGACAATAAATATAGATACAAAGATTAAAACAAACAAATTATTTTTTTCACTGAGAAGATGGGAAAGTAATTCAAATGCGACCAACTGGAGGTTAAAATTTGGAAAGGATCTGGCATTGTGGCTTGATAAATACAGGCAAGACTCCTTTATTGGCAGGAAATTCTCACTTCTTTTCCTCTGAAGGCTTTAAATCATGGAAGAGCACACAACGAGTCGCCATGCTCCAGCACCATCCCGAGATAGAGCTTAGTGACGTGTCAGGACACCAACCTCTCCCTCAATGCCAGCAAGACAAAAGAGCTTGTTATTGACTTCAAGGAAATTGGTGGAGTACATGCCCCAATCAGCATCAGAGGTGGGGAAGTACAAATGGTTGAGAGCTTCAAATGTCTTGGTGTTAATATTACCAATAATCATAATCATAATTTATTAGCCAAGTATGTTTTACAACATACGAGGAATTTGGTTTGCCATACAGTCATACCAAAAAAGTAACAAGACATACGACCACATTAAAAAAATTGACATAAACATCCACCACAGCGGCTCTTCCACATTCTCCTCCGTGATGGAAAGCAAAAAGCCTTATCTTCTTTCCTCCTTGTCTCCCGCGGTCGGGGGAGTCGAACCATCCGCAGTCAGGGCGATTGAAGCTCCCGCAGCCGGTGATCAATGCTCCCACATTGGGACAATCGAAGCTCCCGCAATCTGGGCGATCGAAGCTCCCGTGATCGGGGCAGTTGAAGCTCCCGCGGCTTTGAGCTCCCGAAGCCGGTCCCTAACCAGGGAGCAGGAGCTCCATGTTGTTAAAGTCCGCAGGCACCCGCGGTTGGAGCTTCCGAGGTCGATCCTTGGCAAAGGAATGCCAGCTCTGAGATGTAAAGTCCACAGGCTCCCGCGGTTGGAGCTCCTAAGGTCCCAGCAAGAGGCTGCCAGCTCCACGATGTTAGGCCGCAGTGCAGACGGAGATACGACACAGAAAATGTTGCATTTCCGTTGAGGAAAGAGATTAAAAAAGTTTCCCCCACCACCCACCCCCCATAACACAAAACTAAAGATAAACTAAAACATACATTTTACAACAAACTAAAACACAAAGAAGGAAAAAGACGAGACAGACCATGGGCGAGGCAGCCATCGTTCGGCGCCCCCCACATTGACGTGCCAGCCGACGCACACCAATGCCTCTACTTCCTGAAAAAAGTAAAGGAATTAGGCTTGTCTCCAGTGACACTTACAAACTTCTACAGATGCACCATAGAAAGCATATTGTCAAGTTGCATTGCGGCTTGGTGAAATAATTGCAGAGTTGTAAATGTAGCCCAGTCCACATCACATTGTAGATGTAGCCCAGTCCACGTCCAGTATTTATTCCATCTACACTTCACGGTGTCTCGGGAAAGCAGACTTGTCCCACCCTAGACATTGTGCCTTCTCCCTGCTCCCATCCGGCAGGAGGTACAGAAGCGTGAAAGCATGAACTTCCAGACTCAGGAACAGCTTCTTCCCCTCTGTCAACAGGCTACTGAACCGATTCACCTCTACCCATTGCGGATATTGGATTTTGTCTATGGAACTGATGCGCTACAATGCTGAGAACTATATTTGGCTACCTTTATCTCTATCTATTGTACTTGAGTTTGACTTGATCGTATTTATGTATAGTATATCTGATCTGTTTGACTAGCAGGCAAAACAAAGCTTTGCTCAATGTACCTCGGTACATGTGACAATAATAAACCAAAACCTCATGTTTCTTTGTTTGTCTTATGTGGGGGTGGGGGGGGGGAATTGGGGGAAACTTTCTCCAATCTATTACCTCAACGGAGATGCGATTTTTCTCCGTATTGGATCTCCGTCCCCACTGCGGCCTAACATCGAGGAGTTGGCGGCCTTTCCTGCAGACCGGCCCGGCGCTTCAAGCCACGGGCATGGCGCAGATTTTAACATTGGGAGCTGCGATCCTATGCCGAGGATCGATTGTGGAGAGCTCCAACTGCAGGGCCGGTGGACTTTAACATCGGGAAGTCCACGGTCTCTGGTAAGAAGAGGCCGACTCGGGAGCTCCAATGCCGCGGAGAGTTTGTCAACCGTCCCGACGCAGAAATTCGATAATCCCAACGTGAGGGCTTGGACAGTCGGCAGCGGCGACTGCGGATGGTTCAACAGCCCCGATCGCAGGTGAATAAAGAGGAAGGTGATTGAACATTATTACCTTCCATCACAGTGAGGAATGTGAAGTCCGTTGTGGTGGTTGTTTATGTTAAATTTTATTTTATGTGGCTGTGTGTCTTGTTGCTTTTTACTTAGTATGGCTGTACGGTAACTCAAATTTCACTGTACCTTAATTGGTACATGTGACAATTGGTACATGTGACAATTGGTACATGTGACAATTAAATTGAATCTTGCTGTATATCAATTTATTGGCAGTCAGTTCATTGTGAGCTTGCCAGGGCACTCATGCTTCAGGGTTAACCCTACAAATTAAACTTTCTTTGGGCAACATAGAAATATTGCAGGACCAGTCACTAACTAGTGATTAAAGTGGATGGTCTGGGTGATGTTCCCCTTCCTAATCCAAGGGTGCTGAGTCTAATTGTTGGCCCTTTAGGCTGACATTAGTGGTCTCAACACAGACCATAATTAAAAACAGGGACATCTTATCCACCTATGCTGTTTATATCAGCTGAAGAAGACTACAACATTAAAAATGATTGGCTACCAGAATGGCACAGAATAGTGAAAGGCTTGGATAGAGTGGATGAGAGGATGTTTCCACTGGTGGGAGAATCTTGGACTAAAGGTCATAGCCTCAGAATAAAAGGACGTTCTATTAGGAAGGAGATGAGGAGGAATTTCTTTAGTCAGAGTGTGGTGAATTGCACCTGGAGTATTGTGTGCACCTGGAGTACTGTGTGCAGTTTTGGTCGCCAAATTTGAGGAAGGACATTCTTGCTATTGAGGACGAGCAGCGTAGGTTTACTAGGTTAATTCCCGGAATGGCGGGACTGTCATATGTTGAAAGACTGGAGCGACTAGGCTTGTATACACTGGAATTTAGAAGGATGAGAGGAGATCTTATCGAAACGTATAAGATTATTAAGGGGTTGGACACGTTAGAGGCAGGAAACATGTTCACAATGTTGGGGGAGTCCAGAACAAGGGGCCACAGTTTAAGAATAAGGGGTAGGCCATTTAGAACTGAGATGAGGAAAAACTTTTTCAGTCGGAGAGTTGTGAATCTGTGGACTTCTCTGCCTCAGAATGCAGTGGAGGCCAATTCTCTGAATGCATTCAAGAGAGAGCTAGATAGAGCTCTTAAGGATAGTGGAGTCAGGGGGTATGGGGAGAAGGCAGGAACGGGGTACTGATTAAGAATGATCAGCCATGATCACATTGAATGGCGGTGCTGGCGCGAAGGGCCGAATGGCCTCCTCCTGCACCTATTGTCTATTGTCTATTGAATCTGTGGAATTCTTTGCCACAGAAAGCTGTGGAGGCAAAGTCAGTGGATATATTTAAGGCAGAGATAGATAGATTCTTGATTAGTAAGGTTGTCAGAGGTTATGGGGTGAAGGCAGGAGAATGGGGTTAGGAGGGATAGATCAGCCATGATTGAATTGCGTAGACTTGATGGGTCAAATGGCCTATTTCTACTCCTATCTCTTATGATCTTATGATCTTATGACGTACTCCTTGGTACATAAAACGGGATCTCTTTCAGAACTTTGCAAAGTCCGATTGAGGAGAATCGAAGCAGTAATTTTCTGGAGAGATTTATTGGTTTCAACTATGCACTCCAGCAGCTTTCCTCTCCCCTCCGTTTCCTACCACTCATACCACACTCGGTATTGTCAATTAATTTTCTATGGAATCTCTGCCATTTACCCATCTGTAAATCAACCTATTGCAATGCTAATGCATCGTCATTATCTAACTAACCTAGACTGCATAAACATGAATCAAAATGTATAAAAAGCTTTAAGAACTCAATAAATCAGGCGGTAATTGCAGGATGAAATGAATTCATATCTAAATCACTGCCTCGGTCCTGCCGAGTATTTTAAACTTCCCGTTTTATTTTCTGTTTTACATTTTGTCTAAATAAATTCCTCTTATTAAATCACGGTTAAATGACATTAGAATGGACATTTCAACAAATAAATGGTGTAGAGACCTGAGTAGTCTCTGTGTGGATAGCTTTGCATTGGTACCATCAGATGCCTATGAATTTGCAATTTGGAATGTAAACAATGAATTACAGCGTCTTCCTTTAAAAACTGGATTGAAGAGCACTTCAAAGCAAGCAAACCTTTCCTATTTCAGGCACACAGTGCATGCATTAATCATTTTTGGGTCAATATCTGGTGTGGCGCCAGGCTTAAGAGTTAATTCCTTTCAACTAAAGCATCCAGCCCAGCCCAAATTTAACATCAGAGATGCACGGCTTTCTACATTGAGGTCATAGTGCAGTATAATCCACTAACCTGTGGCAACATTAACTTTGTAGGTCTGTGACGATTAGGAAATATGTCATTGATTAAAGTTGCTGCAAATTCATAATCTCTACACATCGCTGTACAGTAGAGAGAGCAACTCAGAGATTACCACATTAAGGTCTTGCTTCATAACCTCTTGACTAACTCCTTGAAATCTGCCCAATGAACATCGTTTGTCCTTCTACTTATGTCATTGATATCAATATGGAAAATGATACATGATGTGCTCCATCAAGAGGGTGGTATCTGTCATTAAGGATCCCCACTATCCGGCCCATGGTACTGCTGCCTTTGTGTAGGAGGTACAGATAGAAGCCTGAAGTCCCACACTGTCAGGTTTAGGAACACCTACTTTCCTGCAACCACCAGATTCTTAAGCCGACTGAACAATCCTACAATTCTAATCCTACCTCAGCAACGGAACACAACAGACCACCTCTTGCACTAGCATGGACATGCTTTATAATTAGGTTTTACACCAATTTCTTGTTTATTCCACAGTATTTTTTTTCTTTTTTGCTGCCTTGCAGAATTTATATGAAATGTATGTTTAATTTAATTACAATTTATGTCTATGCATGTTGTCTGAGTCTGTGTGTCTGTGATGCTGCTGCAAACAAGATGTTTATTGTACCTGAATCTCACCATACTCGTGCATATGACAATAAACTCAACTTGACTTGACCACAACCTTGACTTGTTCACCCTTTTCTTACAAGATTTTCTGTAACTGTTCAGTTTAATTCCATTGAATCCATTTACACCTCACGCTGCCTCGGCAAACCCAGCAGCATAATCAAGGTCGAGTCTCACCCCAGTCACTCCCTCTTCTCCCCTCTCCCATCAGACAAGAGGTATAGAAGTGTGAAAACGCACACCTCCAGATTCAGGGACAGTTTCTTCCCAGCTGTCATAAGGCACCTGAACCATCCTATCAACAACTAGAGAGTGGTCCTGAGCTACTATCTCCCTCTTTGGAGACCCTCGGTCTATCTTTAATTGTACTTTACTGGACTTTATCTTGCACTATACATTCCCTTTGTCCTGTATCTGTACACTGTGGACGTCTCGATTGTAATCATGTATAGTCTTTCCGTTGACTGGATAGCATGCAACAAAAAGCTTTTCACTGTACCTCGGTACACGTGACAATAAACTAAACTAAACTAAACTAACCTTGGGTTCATAGAAACATAGAAACATGGAAAATACGTGCAGGAGTAGGCCATTCGGCCCTTCGAGCCTGCACCGCCATTCAATATGATCATGGCTGATCATCCTTCTCTCCATACCCCCTGATCCCTTTAGCCACAAGGGTCACATCTAACTCCCTCTTAAATATAGCCAATGAACTGGCCTCAACTACCTTCTGTGGCAGAGAATTCCACAGACTCACCACTCTCTGTGTGAAGAGAAGTACATATTCAGGTAGGCAAGCTGCCATCCTGGAATCAAGTCTGCAGCCACAGAAAAACCTATGTGCTCCTTCAAGTGTTGAATTGCATCGTACTAGATAGACGGAGTCAATGAAGTCTTGACCCTTCTCCTCTCTCCCTGTACAGTAAACTCCATCCGAGGTGTGATGGTCATGGTCTGAAACACCTGCAGTTCTTTCCTACACATGTCAGGGACAATGTCTGAATCTGCCGATTAATTTCTCAGAATAAGAGTAATAAGAATAAGTTACTCCGGTATCTTGTGTCTGCCAGGATAAGAATGCGTTTCAGATAAACTTTGTGGAATCAGCTGCGACTGTGGAGAAGAATGTGTAGGGTCGTGCACGGTGTATCTACATCAAAGCGCTGCAGCTAAACAGATCCGCCAGAATCCCAGGCGCTACTACAGAGATGCTGTAACGTGACAAGTGGAAACTCACGCCCTCCAGCCCCTGGGGTGGGTTTGTTTGTCCTGTTTAAAAGACCCGGGGCATCGGCGAGAGGATACTGTCACTTTGTTACTCGACTGACTAGCTCAGCTCTGCGGTGATATCATGGAATCTGCACTTTATTGTATCCGGGCCAAAACAGCACAGAGCTGCCGCCACTGCAGGGAGAGACAGGCGGGAGCAGGGAACCCAGGCCAGGCTCAGAGGTAAGGATTATTGCATTAGAAAACAGACACCGTACAGAAAACTCCCATTTTAAAACAAAACGTTGACCACATTACATTCAACTCCCTCGGCCTAATGCCGGCGTAAATGGTAAAGTGGCAACAGCTATTTATGTTTTGCAATAAAGCGATTAAAATTGTTCTAGAATTCATAAAGTGAAAAACAAAATAAAACTGAGGCTCATGTTAATACCGTTTTAATTAACGTTAACAAACAGCAAATGCGGGGAAGTGTTTCCATTAACTGCGTTTATTGTCCTCCTGTTGCAAATCATGAGGCGGTGTGCTGTGCAAACTGGCATTAAGAGTTTTTGCTTCTATTCCGGATTAATTTATCTTTCACCTCCTTTGTGTACAGTTCCTCTGCCTTATGGAGGCCCTGGGTAATGACAGCGAGAGACTCGGAAAAGCATAAACGGAGCCAGGTAAGGAAGTCATTGAGGATGCTTATTTAAACCGAAGATAGTCACAAAAAGCTGGAGTAACTCAGCGAGACAGGCAGCATCTCTGGAGAGATGGAATGGGCGATGTTTTGGGTCGAGACCCTTCTTCAGAAACGGCACCCACTCCTTTTCTCTCCAGAGATGCTGCCTGTCCCGCTGAGTTACTCCAGAATTTTGTGTCTATCTAAAGAAATGATTGTTCGCGTCCTCACCTGTCTACCTCTCTTTAAGTCTTTCCCACATCCTCAACATCACACGGACCGTCAACTCCGGAATAAAAACAAAAAGGGCAAAAAACACCGGGTTTTGCCAGTATCTTAGAAAAGATTCTTTCATCATAACTTCAGATATAATTTCACTTTCACAAACTTATTAATTTATGTCATTTATTGTTATTTATATTGATTCAACCTTTTCTACATTTCTTGCCCCTAGAAAATCCACCACTTTCTGTCGGGTGCTTATAAATAGTTTTTGTTCATATTTTCATTGTATTGCTGAATGTTTTTGACATTTTAGGATGTTGCTCCAACCGTGAATAACCAGCGTGAATAATGCGTAAAACAATTGGCAATTGTTTGCATACCCAACATTTCCTCTCGGGGACAATGTCTCGACAACTCGGTTGACTATTTGGAAGAATTTACGAGTTTAGCGGATGGCGGAAGGCTACGAGTTAGGTCAGGTAGTCTTTGAGAAAATACCATCCAAAAATGAGCTCAGTAGAATTGTAACATGGGATTGAAACTAGGATTGTAGCTTGTGTAAGAAATGAGGTGCATTGCGGTGAGCGAAGCGTGGTTATTAATTGCGATAGCGTTAAGTGAGGGCCAATTAATGCCGGAGTCTCATGGGGTTCAGCTTTATAACGAGCATTCCTCTTCACTGTTTTAATGGTCTGACAAAGCCATTGGGAAATGATCCGCAGTCACATTCATAGTGTTAGAAATATGTGTAATAGCCTGAAACTAGGATTTATAACAAATTTGAAACATGTGGACCGAGGTATTGTGAGGAACTCAAATCTGTGCTTAGCAGGTGTCTTTCAATATAAACAAGTGCTGCATGATTCATTTGGCAAGGGTAATTGCAAACATGTTCGCAGCATAAAGGGTTGTGAACTCAAAGTTGCTGAGCAACAGAAACATGTGAGGTTACAGTTCATGGATTAACGATGGTCCATTCCCAGTGTTCTAGAGGAAAATGGGATTGGGGATGTACTGCTAGGATAATTATATTTAAAAAAATCAAGGATGCCCCCAACTTTTAAGAGATTTTGGTCCAATTGTCTTGAGAATAATGTGCACAGGAATATTGTGCACTAGTAAAACCTCGTTTGATTGTCTTCTATTTTCAGCTCCTGTATTCATTTTTCAAAAACTATATCTAAAATTTGGAGAATTTCACTGAGTTCTTAAAATAACAACTCAATCTCATTTCTGAATGAATGGTGGGGGGGAATAACAGAGATTTTGTGTAAGCTATAAAGACACTGATTTAGGTTTGATGCCAGGAAGTATTTTCTTTTGTGGAAAAATAACCCTGGAATGAGTTATCACTTTGTGAGCTAGGTGTGGATTGTCTGCAAATGCTCTAAAGAAAGCTGGGTGCGTTTATGCAAGAAGAAACATATTCTTGAATTTCAGAAAATAAATGGGTTAAAAAAATAAGCGAAGCCGGACTGGGAACTTTCATCCCTGCTCAACAAATGAACCCAGGAATTTTGCTGAGTATTTTCGCCTTTTGCAGGAAAGCGTATTGTTCCAAGATGGCTTTCTTCTTAGATATAAAAAAGAAATAGAAGACCTGTTTATGTGAAACCTTTCATGACCTCTGCATATTATAAAATACTTTAAAGCCATTCAAGTCTGTCATTGCTGTAACATAGGAAATGTTGCAGACAGTAAGTACACAACAAGCTCCGACAAATAGTATTTTAGCATGGGATAGATTCATATTGGACATGTCATAAGGGGTAATCCTCTTCTAGAAAATAGTGCTATTGAATCTTTGATATCTTCCTGAAATAGTAAAAAGGGTGGTTGAATCTCTTACCTAGTAGTACAGTCATATACAAGTTTGTGAAAGATTAGATGTCAAAAATGAGACTGAACCCATGGGTTTAGGGTCAGAAGTAAAAGTGCTACCAAGTGAGACACAGCTGATGTGCTCATCTGAGAGCGGGTAAGAAGACCAACTTCTTTTTTGTTAACCTCGTTTTTTTTAGATACATTTCCCCACAGTTTATGTGTGACATTTTTGTTTTTAACAATGATTATTTATACCCATTTTTTTTCTTATTTGTATTTCATCTGTATATTTCTGTTTCTCTCAGCATTTAAGGTTCTATTTTTTAAATAAAGGTTACTTTTGGTTGCATTATGCTGCATTAAAATAACAGCCACCCAACGCTTTAGATCTGTATCTTCAATTTACATTCAGAACTGGAATGAAAATATAAGGTTTTAATCTGTTAGTTACAAGTAAGTTCCCATGAATTATATACATTGATTCTAGTACAATGGAACATAAATAATAGATTCCTTGTTTAGTAATTTACTTCCGTTCATGAACAAGGGAATACTAACCTAGTTCGATTCACCTGGGAATTGAAGTTCTCAACTTTTATTTTTAGTTCAGCTTCTTTTATAAGTCTTATTCATATTTTGTAATTGTATATTTTCATTGTCTTAACGGAACATCATTTAAGAGACATGTCTCTGCAAAGCACAACTGAATTGAAAATCGAAAAAATATGAACATGTACTATTACCATATTAAATTCACCAACAAGTCCACCATCTTGATCACCATCTTAAGAATGAATAGAAAATCTCACAAACAAATGAATTTTACCAGTGGTTAATTTGAAAGCTTGCACAGTTATTATTTATTACCAGCATAGACTCATAACATTGCTTTATCTAAGGGAGGCTTTGGGGACATCCTTTGTCGTTCATCAGTGAACCCACAAATAAATTAGAATTCCATAATAGCAACTATGAATATCAGATAGAATTCTCCCCCCCCCCCCCCCCCCCCCCAATCTAAACATAGAGATAAGTCCCACTTTTCATTTGCGGAACTCTATTGTGTAACTTTAAGTGCCGTTTTCAAAGGTTACAAATAATTGCAAATTTATAGACATTTCCAATGGAAAAAGTTAAAGTGACAGCGGCTGTATATTTGAGTTTCAGTTCGAGTTTAGTTTATTGTCACCTGTACCAGTGGAAAAACTTTTGTTGCATGCTAACCAGTCAGCAGAAAGACAGTACATACACATTTCTAGTTAAAGTAGTGTGTGTAAATATACAGAAACAAAGAACTGCAGATTCTAATTTACAAAAAAACCCACACAAAATGCTGGAGCAACTGAGTGGGTCAGGCAGCATTTCTGTGGAACATAGATAGACGACATTTCGAGTCGGCACCCTTCTTCGCTTGTCCATGTTCTCCAGAGATGCTGCCTGACCCGCTGATTTGCTCCAGCACATTGTGTCTTTTTTTTTGTGTGTGTGGATAGGCTAATCAGATTATCTGATTTGTTTTATACTATTTTGCTAAACTGACCTACTAAAATGTTTCATGACACTGACTGGAGTTGGAGGGTTCGGAACAATCTGCGGATTAATAAGCGGAGGTGCCTGAGGCATAACATAACAGGTATAACAGAGCTTTATTTGTCGTTCGGTACCGAAGTACCGAACGAAACTACATAGCAGTCATAGAAAAAAAAAAGAACACAAGACACATGACCCCAACACAAACGTCCATCACAGTGACTCCAAACACCCCCTCACTGTGATGGAGGCAACAAAACTTCCCCTCTCTTCCCCACGCCCACGGACAGACAGCTCGTCCCCGACCGACCCGCACAGTCCCCGCACCGGGCGCTGAAACGTCTCGCGGCCGAACCGGGCGATGAAAGGCCCGCGACCAAGCCTTGCGCAGCTAAGTCCCGCAGCCGAGCCGCACCAGCGGTGAAAAGTCCCGCAGCCGAGCTGCACCGGGCGGTGTTAAGCCCCGCAGCCGAGCCGCACCGGGCGGTGTTAAGTCCCGCAGCCGAGCTGCACCGGGCGGTGTTAAGCCCCGCAGCCGAGCTGCACCGGGCGGTGTTAAGCCCCGCAGCCGAGTTGCACCGGGCGATGTAAAGTCTCGCAGCCGAGTTGCACCGGGCGATGTAAAGTCCCGCAGCCGAGTTGCACCGGGGGATGTTAGGCCCCGCAGCCGAGCCGCACCCCGCGCCGTGAGGAAGAGAAAAGTTCCCCACACCCACCCCCCACACACCACCACCCCCTCCCACACATACACAACCAAAAAAATATATATAAAAATCATCCCAACACCGACACCCAACAAAAAAAAGACGGACAGACTGCTAGTCAGCCGCTGCCGTTAGGCGCCGCCATGGGCTGAGGTCGGGTTTTGTGAACGATTTTGAGGATAAAGGCAGTCTGATCAAACTGAAGGGTTTTAGGGATACAACCCTGGAGACTCTGGCGGTGCAGGTGGAACGTGTGGAGCCGACAGGGAAGAGAGGTCTGCAAAAAGAACAACGATTTCCACCACTCCACGAACCAACGCGACAAGGAAGATTTTAAGGAAAGCAAGATTACAGCACAACCGAGAGCTAAAGTTATACAGTCAAACAGCAATCTGTTAAATTGCAAATAGACACAAAATGCTGGGTTAACTCAGCGGGACAGGCAGCATCTCTGGAGAGAAGGAATGGGTGACGTTTCGGATCGAGACCCTTCTTCAGACCAAATTGCAAACTCCGGCCACAATTCATGGTATCAGGAAGACACTGGTTTACAGCCATGAATAGAATCGCCCATGGCTTTAAAAAATCTGACGCGAGGCTGATTTTGCTTTGCGTTTTGGACTGGTTGCTATGATAATGTGCAATGCTACATGATATTTTCAGGTTACGTTTTTAAAATAAATTATTTTACTTCGCAGTTTGGTTCAGACGGCGATGGTTCAGGGAGCAAGCAATCCTTGGGATTTAAACACCCAGTCAGGTGAGTAATAACCTTTCCCGGCTCTGCTGCCCAGTTTTGTCCCGCAATCTTTATTTTACAAGATCATTTTCAGTAGTTGGTAACCTGGCGAATTAAAGCAAAAAAGTCTACATTTATTGCATCCCTACATTTATGTAGTCAATAAAACTACAGCGTTTGTTAATTATTAGAATAAAGTCATAGAGTCATGACAGCTCGGAAACAGGCTCTTCGGCCCAACGTGTCCATGCACACCAAGATGCCCCAATCTATACTAGTCCCTCTTGCCCGCGTTTGGCCCATATTCTTCTAAACCATTTCCTGTCTACGTACCTGTCCAAATCTTTTTTAAATGTTGTTATAGTACTCGCCTCAACTGCTGGAGTAATTCAGCAGATCAGGCAGCATCTCCGGAGAAAAGAATTTCTGTGTAAACCAACATCTGCAGTTCCTTCATACACGAAACCAAATAGGTGACGTTTCGCCGAAACGTCACCTATTTATTTTTGTGTATGAAGGAACTGCAGACGTTGGTTTACACAGAAATTCTTTTCTCCGGAGATGCTGCCTGATCTGCTGAATTACTCCAGCACTTTGTGTCTACCTCCTCTGGCAGCTCGTTCCATATACCCACCAAACTGTGTGATAAAAAGTTGCTCCTCGGATTCCTATTAAATTTTGCCCCTCTTATCTTAAACCCACGTCCTCTGTTATTTGATTCCGCCCCCCTACTCTGGTTAAATGGCTCTATGCATCCAACCTACTTCTCTCAGGATTTTATCATTTTCTTCCCACAGGCCATCAGGACTGTCAACTTTTATAACCCCAGAGACTAAATTTTTGTCTACACTATAGTAACTTATTAACTTTAATTATATGCTGTAACTGTAATTCTTTTTTGTGCATAATCCGCAGGCATTGCCACTTTCATTTCACTGCACATCGTATATGTGTATGTGACAAATAAATTTGACTTGACTTGACTTGATTTCAATATTAAAATAATGGAATACATTGTTCTAATATTGAAATGACACAAAGGGCTGGAATAGCCCAGTAAATCAGGCAGACATCATCTCTGGAGAACATGGATAGGTGACTTTTCGGGTCGAGACTCTTCGAAACATGGAAACATTAAAAAAAAATAGGCGCAGGTGAAGGCCATTCGGCCCTTCAAGCCAGCACCGCCATTCAATATGATCACAGCTAATCATCCAAAATCAGTACCCCGTTCCTACTTTCTCCCCATATCCCTTGATTCCGTTAGCACTAAGAGCTCTATCTAACTCTCTCTTGAAAACATGAATACATCCTAATATATTCATCTCAAATCAAGAATCGTCAAGAGTGTTCTTTTGTCATATGTCCCCGATACAACAATGAAATTCTTACTTCCAGCAGCACAACAGGATATGTGAACGCGGTGGACTGTAAACAATATAATAAACAAGAAATAAAGTTCAGTGTGTGTCTATATACACATGCTCACACATGTGTGTGTGTGCGTGTGTGTGTGTATATGTGTATATTTATTTATTTATATAAACCATGTCTCGACTGAATCAGTCGGTTTATCGGTTCTTCGTGTTTCACTCCCAAGGTTGTACCTGCCCCGATCCAAGGCCGATCACTACTTGCATCTGATGGGAGAAAAGGTTCTGTCCAGTTTCCCTGTTCAGGCAACCATGCACTTTTACAACGACGATTCGGATACGGAAGAGGAGTTGGAGGAGGAGCACGACGACCCTATCTCATCCCTTGACCGAGAATCGGAAAATGCTCCGGAAACAACGGAGATGTTTTGGAAACAGTGAGGAGAGTCAGGGGAGGAGATGGATCGGCTTCAAAGCGGAAGATGCTGCCTTCTGAAAGTGATATCGTGACAACAAAACTGAGAGTCCCCAACTCAACCCCCGGCTCTCAGCTCCTCCACTTCAATTGTAGCAACAACGGATGCGGTTGCAATTATTGTTTGCATTGATCGTTGCAAGGAAATGACAATTTGCACTGTTGTGTATGTATATACGGAGATATTTTTTACCTTTATTTTATTACTGTAAGTTTAAAAATAAACTTTCACCTGGAGTTAAGATTTACTGCAGAACAACCAACTAAGCAATAATTATTACTAAATGAATAAATTGTTATAAACCATTAAGCTTTGAAACAAAACTATAATTGATAAAATCATGATTAGGATAGATAGGTGCATGCAGAGTCTTTAAACCCAGTATAGGGGAATCAAGAACCAGAGGACATAGGCTTGGGGTGAGAGGGGAAAGATTTAATATGAACTTGAGAGGCAACTTTTTTCACAAGGAGGATATATGGAATGAGCTGCTAGAGGAGGTCGTTGATAAAACCTTTAAAAAGTCATTTGGGCAGGTACATAGATAGGAAGGGTTTAGAGAGGTATGGGCCAAATGTGGGCAGGTGGGACAAGCATAGATGGGAGATCGGTTTGAAAGGGCAAGTTGGGCCAAAGGTACGCTCGATGCGGGGTTCCCAATGAAAATGGAAAGTGCTGTGGTTTCAAACATTATCTCCCATTGAAACTTTCTTTGGATTTTGGCCATGACATTAGCATTGATGAAAAGTAAAAGCTCCACAAAGACAGTAAATTTATCGAGTTAGCGCATCATGAATGTGCAGTTAAAGACTCACCTGATACCACAGTAGAGCTGGAGAATCTCTAAAAGCAAAGCACAGTCAGGAAGAGGAGATTGGACTTATTGCGTGCTTGTCTAGTTCAATGGCAGCATGCCACATTGGCCTGGTCTTGCAATTGGACCAAGTGTATCTTTACATTGTGCGGTGTGTTAGTTCTGAACTCCCAGTCATTAAGATAGAAGGGGAAATTATACTGTAATAAACCTTAACTGCATTTTGCAGACACAAGAACCCAAGGAAATAGGAACATGAGTAGGTCCTTTGTGAGTTCAGAGAAAACAACATTCAATATGATTGTTCACAAAATTCTGGAGTAACTCAGCAGGTCAGGCAGCATCTCAGGAGAGAAGGAATGGGTGACGTTTCGGGTCAAAACCCTTCTTCAGTCTGAAGAAGGCGACCCGAAACGTCACCCATTCCTTCTCTCCTGAGATGCTGCCTGACCTGCTGAGTTACTCCAGCATTTTGTGAATAAATACCTTCGATTTGTACCAGCATCTGCAGTTATTTTCTTACATTCAATATGATTGTGGTTGATTGCCACTCAACTCCTCTTCTGTGACAATTCTTCAACCACCCCCCACCCCCCCACCCCCCCTTTCTCAATTTGTCAAGTATGTGTCTACCTCAACTTTAAATGATGCAGCTCCCACCACCTGCCCAGGCATAGAATTCCAGAAACTCACCACACACTGAGAGAAGAAACTTCTGTACGTCTCAGCTTTAAAGGGCCAGCCTCTTGTTTAGAGTTACGCCCCGTTATTCAAGACTGTCCCACTTACAATCTACTCTGTCAAACCCCCTTTGGACCTCATAAGTCAAGTAAGATCTCCCCTCATTCTTCTAAACTGTAGGAACAACAGTTTAGTTGTTCAAACTATATAGTCTCTCTTGGTAAGACAACCCTCTCAGGTGACTCTCTTTTGCACTATCTCCAATGTCATCATATCATTCTTTAGGTGAAGTATACCAAGTGGAGCCTCATTGAAATCCCCATAAAGACCTAGGGGTACAGTACACAGTTCCGTGAAAGTGGCAACGCAAGTAGACGGAGTGATGAAAAAGGCATTTTGCATGCTTCCCTTCATCGGTCAGGGCATTGAGTACAGGAGTTAAGAAATCATCTTACAACTGTGCAAGACACCGGTGAGACTGCACATTGGAGTATTATGTGCAGTTCTGGTCATTAATTTTTAAGCTGGATCGGGTGCAGAAAAGATTCACAAGGGCGATACTGAGACTGGAGGGTCTGGATGGGGAGGGTTTTTGCCCCTGGAGTGTAGAAGGCTGGGGAGAGACCTTATGGAGGTACATAAAAACATGAGGGGCAAAGGTTAGATGGATGGTCTTGGGCTTCTTGGGTCGGGGAGTCTTAAACAGGAGGACAGAGGTTTAAGGTGTGAGAAGACAACTTGAGAGGGGACAACTTGAGAGGGCAGGTATTTCCCACTGTAGGTGGTGAGTATGTGGAATAAGCTGCCAGAGGCAGTGGTAGAGGCTGGTACAATTACAATATTTAGAAAACATTTGGACAAGTACTGTACATGGATAGAAAATGCTGAGAGGAATATGGGCCAAATGCAGGCAAATAAGATTAGCTCAGATAGGCAAATTGGATGGCATAGGCAAATTGGACCGGAAGGCCTGTTTCATGCTCACTTTATGACCTCAACCATGGATCCCAACCTCCCAGCGCACATCTCCCCAATCCACCCCTCAACACAACATCCAGAGGCACAAACACGAAACATGTAATTATTAACTGGCAAGTTTATTCAGTTCTGCCTGGAGTTGATTCATTGAAGAGCGACACAGTGATGTAGCAGTAGAGCTGCTGCCTTACAGTGCCAGAAACCTGGGTTCGATCCTGACCACGGGTGCTGTCTGAGTGGAGTTTGTATGTTTTCCCTGTGATCGCGTGGGTTTTCTCTGGGTGCTCCAGTTTCCTCCCACACTCCAAAGATGTACAGGTTAATTGGCTTGGATAAAATTGTTCCTAGTGTGTAGGATCGTGCTAGTGTATGGGGATCACTGGTTGGCACAGACTGGGTGGGTCGAAGGGCCTGTTTCCATGCTGTATCTCTAAAGTCAAAGCTAAAGTCTAAAAGCTCTATGATAACATTTGGCAGTCTCATTCAGATTGCACCATGTCATTTCCACATCCCACAACTCTATAAACTGAAACGATTTCTTAATAGCATATCAAAGAAAATATAAGCTTTATGAAGTAGGAACTTTGGCTAGCAGGTTGTCCCCTTTAGTATCCAAGATTTGTACCTTGTTTCTGTGTCTATTACCTGACTTTTTTTATGGGCAGTTAAAATTATTTCATATTTTATAAATACAACTGATTGAATTAGCTAGCTTTCTCATATCACAGATATTTGCAAACACGTTTAGTATTTAATGTTTAGTTTAGCTTAGTTTAGAGATACACCGTGGAAACAAGCCCTTTGGCCCACTGAGTCCGTGCCTACCATCACCCATACACGAGTTCTATCCTACACACTAGGAGCCAATTAATCTACAAACTGCACGTCTTTGGAATATAGGGGGAGAAAACTCACGCGGTCACAGGGAGAATGTACAGACAGCACCCGTGCTCAGGATGGAAACCCAAGTCTCTGGTGCTGTTAAACAGCAATTCTACCACTGTGCCACCATGCTACCCCTTTGCTAATAATAATTTCCAGTCTCTTACAGTTTTAATGCAGAATTTTATCCAGGGCTTGGGAAACACCCTAATTAGGATTTGAAAGTATAAGGAGGACAAAATCTTACGTATAAAATTATAAAAGGATAAGCTAGATGCAGGAAAAATGTTCCCAATGTTGGGGGAATCCAGAACCAGGGGCCACAGTCTAAGAATAAAGGGGAGGCCATTTAAAACTGAGATGAGAAAAAAACTTTTTCACCCAGAGAGTTGTGAATTTGTGGAATTCTCTGCCACAGAAGGCAGTAGAGGCTAATTCACTGCATGGATTTAAAAGAGAATTAGATAGAGCTCTGGGGGTAGCGGAATCAAGGGATATGGGGAGAAGCCAGGTACGGGTTACTGATTGTGGATGATCAGCCATGATCACAATGAATGGCGGTACTGGCTCGAAGGGCCAAATGGCCTTCTCCTGCAACCAATTTCCTATGTTTCTATGACACTTTCCCATAAAAAGACACAAAGTGCTAGAGTAACCAAGCGGGCCAGGCAGCATCTCTCGAATTTTAGGGTCGGGACCCTTCTTCAGACTCACTTGTTCACTTTTACATGTTGTGGATCTTTTTCCTGTTCTCAGGTTTCTCTGGGGAGGAAGTGATGGTCATTTTGGTGCAGGGGATAAAACCGCTCATGTCATTTTGAAAATGATAAATGACTTCAGGGGTCAAGTAATGCTATTGAACTCTGCCTATTGACATATGCCAAAGGAACCCGATTGCTATTTCTTAAACAACAAGGCAAAAACATGTTTTAAAGATGGTCTAAAAAAGAGCAGAAAGGAATGGTAAGATGATAGCCAAAGAGATTTGCGGTGGAAATTTCAAATTGCAGGATCTGCATGGATGAAGGCACAGTTACTAATAGCAAGACAAAGAGCTGTGGAAGCAAAAATGCCCAGAGTAAGATGAACATGAAGCATTTAAAAGGTTGGAAATGGTGGCAGAGTCATGTTGGCGAGAAACTATTAATTACTGTAAACAGGAAGATGCCTTTGTTTAATGTGAGTTGTGAGAATGAATTAGGAGAAAATCCAAACCAGTGAACACTGGAATGATGGATGAGTGCACAGTGAGGAATTAGTTAATGGAGGCATAGGGTCATACAGTGTGGAAACTGCCCCTTCGGCCCATCTTGCCCACGCCGACCGACATGCCCCATCAAATCTAGTCCCACCTGCCTGCTGTTAAGGTCTTAAGTCATAGGTGATAGGAGTAGAATTAGGCCATTCGGCCCATCAAGTCTACTCCGCCATTCAATCATGGCTGATCTATCTCTCCCTTCTCACACCATTTTCCTGCCTTCTCCCCATAACCCCTGTACTAATCAAGAATCTATCTGTGACTTTAAGAATATCCACGGATTTGGCCTCCACAGCCTTCAGAGCCTTCTGTGGCAATTCATTCCACAATTTTGGTCCATATTCCTCCAAACCTACCTTATCCATGTACCGACCGGTCTAAATGTTTCTTAAACATTGTAATAGTACCTGCATCAACTAGCTCCTCCGGCAGCTTGTTCCATACACCCACCACCTTTGTGTAAAATAGGTACCCTTCAGGTTCTATTAAATACCCCCCCCCCCCCCCCCCCCCAGCTCACTGAAACCTATGTCCTCTGGAAAATTGTATTGAATTTTATGAAGCATGATGGAAACCTGGCCATTAGGAAGCTTAAAATGTCAATATCATTTGGGAATAACACTAATTTAGAAATCAGGCAGATTAGTGTCTATGTTTTAGGCATTCAACACACAACATTCAATATAACCCAGAAAAAACGTAACGGTCCATCATTTCCAGGTGAAATTGTGCCCATCAAAAAGTGAACAGAGCACTCCAAGGTCTCCGATGTGTCTGACATTATTGTAGTGTCACGTGTGCATGATAGGATGCCGTGTCATTAGTTCTAAACCTTTGACTCTCTACCAGGTGAAACTGGACCTCTGACTTTGGGACAACATCTTGCACGTGACTGCCACAAAGAACGAGAATCACGCTTAAAACTTCAATGTGCCTCCATTGTGACTGCAATGTTTTATTCACAATGTCTGATAGTAGTAAGAGGGATGGGGACTGGAGGATGGGGAGGATGGTGCACGATACAATGGTGCAACAAGTAGCTCTGCTGCCTTGCACTTTCAGTGACCCAGATTCAATCCTGACCTCCAGTGCTATCCAACCAGAGTTTGCACATTCTCCCTGGTCTGTGTGGGCTTCCTTTTTCCAATTCAACATTGTCCCCAGTGCACCAGCACATCCTTTGGCCATCTGAGGAACAATGTAGTTGAAGATCATGATCTGAAACACAGAAGAACCTTGACTTCCATGCCTCTTTGAAACTTGCCTTCCTAAGATATGAACCTGAAACATCTGGGAAGGTAAAATCAATGCCACATCTCAAAAAAACTCTATATCCACAGGGTGAACAAATGTCAGTGTCTTCTCCAAGTCAACATCCTCAGCATTGAAACACTAACTTCATTAATTAGGTTATTCTCAAGCCTGACTTCAGTCTCCAAATGCAAGCATTCTGAGCTCTGTCATGGGAAAAGATTACCAGGTGAGAAAGCAAACTCAATGCTAGCATTTATTTCAAGAGGGGTTGGATACAAAATCAGGGATGTAATGCTGAGGCTCTATAAGGCCGCATTTGGAATATTGTGAGCAATTCCCATATCTGAGGAAGGATGCGCTGGCTCTGGAGAGGGTCCAGAGGAGGTTTACAAGAATGATGGAATGAGTAGGTTAACCTATGATGAGCATTTGTTGGCACTGGGCCTGTACTCGCTGGAGTTTAGAAGAATGAGGGGAGACCTCATTGAAACATACAGAATAGTGAAAGGCTTGGATAGAGTGGATTCATAGAGGATGTTTCCACTAGTGGGAGAGTCTAGGACTAGAGGTTATAGCCTCAGAATTAAAGGACATTCTTTTAGGAAGGAGATGAGGAGAAATTTCCTTCATCAGAGGGTGGTGAATCTGTGGAATTCTTTGCCACACAAGGCTGTGGAGGTCAAGTCAGTAGTTATTTTTAAGGAAGAGATAGATAGATTCTTGATTAATGCAGGTGTCAGAGGTTATGGGGAGAAGGCAGAAGAATGGGGTTAGGAGGGAGTGATGGATCAGCCATGATTGAATGGCGGAGTAGACTTGATGGGCTGAATGGCCTAATTCTACTCCTATCACTTATGACCTTATGATCTCTCAGAGTGGAGACACATTTAGGGAAGGCATTGGGAACTTTGAGAACATACACTGGGAGTAGGGGGAAGCTCAGCCTAAATAAAGCACAACATTCTGGAGTAACTCAGAGGGTCAGAGAGCATATCTGGAGGACATGGAAAGAAGATGTTTCATGTTAGCGCTAATCTTCAGACTCTGATTACTCAAGATTCCAGCATCTGTAGTTACCAGTGGCATAGTGTAAAGCGGGCATCCAAATTAGTTATAGTTGGACAGCACAGAAACAGGCCTTTCAACCCATCATGTCTATTCCTGCCATTTTGCCCATCAATACTAATCCTATTTGTCAGCAAATTATTCATATGCCTGACTGTTCATTTGTGGCAGAGTGCTGTTGGCTACATCAAACCCACAGAACAGGACGGGAAGTCATTTTTGATCCCAAGCTACAGAACATTTTACATGCTTCTGAAGTCAGGGCATCCATTGTGAATCTCAGAATGATCTGCTCTAGTCAACATTATAAAAGAAAGTCAAACGTATAAAAGGCACAAAACATTATATATACTTACTAAAAAGCAATTCACCTAAGATTCATGTGGGAGTCAAGGAAAGTTGTTCCTTTTAGATTATGCTTTGACTTTTAATTTGAAATATTGTCACACAAGTGATTTTTATGCATACTCTCAATAATTGAGTTCAAACCTTATCCAATATTTTGCGGATATTTCCTTATCATGTATCATACACTGTGTATGGCTCGATCGTAAGCTTGTATTGTCTTTCTGCTGGCTGGTTAGAACACGACAAAAGCTTTTCTCTGTACCTCGGTACACGTGACAATAAACTAAACTAGACTAACCAAACCAAACTAAACCAAACTAAACTAAACTAAACTAAACTAAAGTTTAATACATGTATTACTGCCTGTATTGCCTTGCTACTCTTTGCAAAATGTGTCTGGTATTAATTATCAGTGTTACATTGCAATGTAGGAGTCTCGGCTTAGATTGTTGAATAAATAACCTCCCATTCTAGATATTTAGTCCTTTAGCATCGAATAGTTATTTCACAGTGTCAAATATTTCAGCATAGACAGCTCACTGAGAAAGGTAATACAGTGTAACCTTATATTGGTGATAGCCACCCTACGATCAAAGATTTACCAAGAGGTGAGGACGGGGGCAAGTTTAGGTCTACCTTTTTGTTCCTCATCCACTAGACCCATCCTTATAAATTGTGGACACATGATCTGATTCTGTTTGCTTTAAGCTTCTGAGTAAATCATTAGACTGGGAGACCGCACTGTGATGGAAACTTTGTTTGTTTGGCCGCTTTATCTTCAAGCAGTGATGACAGTGCAAAGTCACCGAATTGTCTGTGCACTGTGTAAACTACGAAAAGCTTGGCCTTAGGTGAAAATTCTGTCGGAGCACACTGAGAGAAAAGCCATGGTGAAAACTACGGAGATAATGATCAGCCGCCTATTTCACTTGCACCCCTACGATCAGGGGTATCATTCCGTATATACCACCGTTGCTTCTGCATATCAGATGATCACAGTCTAATGCACCCTAATGGAAAACACACACCTCCAGGACACAACTACATTAATATAACTGAACCAGTGGGGAAAACTATTAACTAACACCTTGGAGGCCAAGTCAATGGATATTTTTAAGGCAGATTCTTGATCAGTAAGACTGTCAGGGGTTATGGGGATAAGGCAGTAGAATGGGGATGAGAGGGAAAGATAGATCAGGGCATTATTGAATGGCGGAATAGACTTGAAGGGCTGAGTGGCCTAATTCTGCTCATATAACTTATGAACTTATGAAGTTATGAACACCTTATAATCCATTCTGTCAATAAACCTAGAACCTGACATGACCCAGATATTTCATCTTAACCCCACACTTTACAGTTTGAAGTCAAACTAAGATCTGTTTCCTCAGTGGACATAACAAAATTCACTGAGATGAATCATTGTGTATGCTTGGCTAGCAGCTGCACTACTTAATCTCAAACATTAGCTGACCGGTGGGAGCTGGATGGTGGGCAGCGAAATTACATTTGTTTGGCATTTTCATCTCGTTAAAAGTACAATAGTTTTATAGAAACAAAAATCTATTTATGAGAAATAAATAGAACCTATTTTTGGTGGGCTTATTAAACTGCATTTCTGCTCTTACGATTCATGTATCTACTTTAATACCCTGACCCATGTCTATTTTAAATTTTTTCTGAGTGTTGTATTATATTACATATGGCCATTTTGCAAGATTATTAGTGTCTTCCATTAATTAGGTAGCAAATTAGCCTTTACGATATGCCGTATCCCTAAACTAAACTAAATTCACTGTTCAAACTGAATGCCATGACATGTAACAGTGAACCAATTGAGTCATTCTTTTACAGTGCTGCTCAACAGGAAACTGGCCTATGAAAATTCTAATTCTGACGGAGATAACAGGCCTGCATGTTGCTGTAAATAATAGCCCACAACCTTTATCACCACTTTTTTTTGAGAAAGCAAGTGTTATTTTGCCAAGTTTGCTGATGATAGAAAACCAGACAGTATTGTAATCAGTAAAAAGGATGTACAGAGAGGTCAAGAGGACAAAAACAAGCTAAGGGAGTGGCTGAGAGCACGCTAAATGGATTATAATGTGGAAAACGTGAGATCATCCACTTTGGTGCATTAAACAGAAAAGCTGTGTATTTTTACATTGATGACAGATTGCGAAATGCCAATATTCAAAGGGATATGGGTGTCCTTGCATACTAACATGGAACATAGAACAATACAATACAGGAACAGGCCCTTCAGCCCACAATGTCCGTGCCAAACATGATCTCAAGTTAAACTAATCTCATCTGCCAGCACGTAATCCATACCCCTCAATTCCCTGCTTATCCATGTGCTTATCCAAAAGCCTCATCAGATCCACTTCAACCACCACCCCTGGCAGCACTGTCCAGGCACCCACCACTGAGTGTAAAAACTTGCCCCCTCCCACCTCACCTTAAAGCGATGCACTCCAGTCTTTAATATTTCCACCTTGGGAAAAAGATACTGACTGCCTACTCCATTTATGTCACACTCTATCAGGTCTCCCCTCACCCTCTGATGCTCCAGAGAAAATAATGCAAGTTTACATCATGTAAAAATATAACGCAGGAACAGGTCCTTCAGTCCACCTCATTTGTGCCAAAAATGACGGTAAGATAATTTCATATGCCTGCACATCCTTGTTCCTTCATTCCCTGCATATCCACATGCCAAAAAGCCTCTGAAATGCCACTATCGTATTTGCCTCCACTACCACACTTCCAACCTCTCCTTATAGCTAATACCCTCTAATCCAGGCAGCATTTTGATAAACCGCTCCTCCATCCACTCCAACGCCTGGTAGCCTTCCTGTAATGGGGTGACCAAAACTGCACACAATACTCCAAATACAGCGTAACCAAAGTCCTATAAATCTGTAACATAATTTCCTGACTCAATGCCCCAACCGATAAAAGCAAGCAGACCATATGCCTTCTTCACCACTCCTTCTACTTGTGATGCTGGTCTAGTCACTCTAGTTACTGATAGCTAATATGCTGTTGCAGCAAATAATTCAGACAGAAAGAGGTATGTTGACTACTATTGCAAAAAGATTTGAGTATAGTGCAATTATATAGGCTGTTGGTGACACCACGCCTCAGGTATGGTGTAGCTGTTGCCTACTTAACTAAAATTAGATATACTTTCCTTAACAAGAAGTGTGACAGAAAGAGGTTCCAGAAATGGCCGTTTTTTACAATGAGATCGAGTAGACCAAGTGTGTATTCTCTAGTTATAGATTCATACAGCGTGGAAACAGGCCCTTCGGCCCAACTTGCCCACATCGACCAACATGTCCCATCTACACTAGTCCCATCTGCCTGCATTTGGCCCATATCCACCTAAACCTGTCCTAACCATGTACTTGTCTGAATGTTTCTTAAGCAAGAAACTAGAATTTAGAAAAACGAGAGATCTCATTGACACTATCGACATTCTAATGGAGCATTAGTTTCACAACTAAAGCTAACAACTAGCACCAGGTAATTGTTGCTCAATGTGACAGAAAGGTAGGCAACTTAACCTAGTAAATCATCATCTCAGGCCAGGTGGCTCCAGTTTGTCTCACCCTCATCATTAGCTTTATCCATCATCATAACATTTCAACAATTTAACTAAATGACAGATATTGCCTTCAGCAAGAATGATAAAATCTTCTCGTAGGATTTACAATTCTGCCATCGCTCTCCCATGCCCTCAAGTAATGGTAGATCACCTGCCGAACTCTAAACGATGGCCTTGAAGAAGGCACGATTATTCTTTATTTTCTGCAAGGCCATAGTTTAGAAGAGTATGACTGGTACTCTAAATACATTATATATATATTTTACATGTTACAGACAGTTGTGATTTTCCTACTGAAATCCAAATTACTTTCTTCAAATAAAATATTGTGTAAAGACGTTTGTGGTCTTATCTGTTTGTACATACCTTTAACCTTTTAACCCAGGCTAACTTCATTCGTTAGCTTTTCGGATCCAATACATCCTTCACTCAACATCTCTTGCAAGAATGCTAATGAATTTGAGATTCTTAAGATCTGGATGAGATTTATGGAGATCTTGAAACTGATTGAAACAGGTATGAATCATAAGCTTGTAAACTATCATCAAAAATTAAGTTGAAAATACATAGTTCATAGTGCCTCCCATTGCAGCATATTTAGGGCTTAATGTTCCCATTAATATGATTTTAATTGCATCTATATTATTCTAAGGGGAAGCCCACTGTGGGTCATTAATATAAAGCTAATTTCTATAATGTTTAAATTTTGCATAGGATTATTAAATGCACTAATGCAAGTGTCACCCTTGCTTGTTATATGAATAAAAAAAGAAATGTTTCCAGGATCATTTCCTGAACTGGGCAGTCTGATTCAACTGAAATGACAGTAATGTCATTATGACGTCTATTATGACCAGTCTTTTAGGTTAAAAAGAAAGCCAACTCAGGAGTCTAAAATGTCGATCGTTTCGCTGAACACCTCCGCTCAGTCCGCCTAAATCTACCTGATCTCCCGGTTGCTCAGCATTTTATCTCCCCCTCCCATTCCCAATCTGACCTTTCTGTCCTGGGCCTCCTCCATTGTCGAGTGAGGCACAGCGCAAATTGGAGGAACAACACCTCATATTTCGCTTGGGTAGCTTACACCCCAGCAGTATGAACATTGACTTCTCTAACTTCAAATAGCCCTTGCTTTCCCTCTCTCCATC
Organism: Rhinoraja longicauda; assembly: GCF_053455715.1. Lineage (NCBI taxonomy): Eukaryota > Metazoa > Chordata > Chondrichthyes > Rajiformes > Arhynchobatidae > Rhinoraja > Rhinoraja longicauda. The sequence continues at coordinate 46,469,642 of NC_135964.1, read as the reverse complement.
CCCTCCCCCTTCCCAGTTCTCCTACCAGTCTTACTGTCTCCGACTACATTTTATCTCTGTACAGGAAAGAACTGCAGATGCTGGTTTAAATCGAAAGTAGACACAAAATGCTGGAGCAACTTAGCGGGACAGGCAGCATCTCTGGAGAGAAGGAATGGGTCTGAAGAAGGGTCACGACCCGAAACATCACCCATTCCTTTGTGTCTACCTTTTATCTCTGTACCGCCCACTCCCCTGATATCAGTCTGAAGAAGGGTCTCGACCCAAAACGTTACCCATTCCTTCTCTCCAGAGATGCTGCCTGTCCCACTGAGTTACCCCAGCATTTTGTGTCTACCTTCAAGAGTCTGAAATCTGAGTGAAATCTTCCAAAAGTACTTGGGAGTCACTGCAGCGTCGAAACAATGGACATCAAGTAAACTTCCAATATTTGCCGTCTAGACCCCCTCTTGAGTTACACCCTTTCCACCGCTTAATGCATTTTCCAGAGAGAATTAGACAACATTGACAGTCTTTTACTGATAGCAGGAAAATGATCAAGTTTCAGTTTGTGACAAATGTTTTTCTTGATGAATGAAAAATGCAGTTTATTCGAAAGCACAAGAATTTCACAAAAATACATACCAATATACTATTTTACTGTTGTTAAAACATAATTCTCATTTAAATTAATAATTATAAACTTCATGTTAAATACTGGTTCTTTTGTTCATACTAAATACCTGGGTGAGGGAAGGTTGAATGAGATCCTGTGTACTCAATTCAAGTCACCTGAGGCAAAAGCTTTTATTGTGTTTAATTTACTCTTTATTCTCATCTACCTTTTTGAACATCTTGCATTTTCAGCATGTACAAGAGTGAGCGGACAATGGCTATTTACCTGCGATATTCGAGGAGGAAAACATAATCATCGTAGCATTTGTGCTTCTTTTTCTTGTCAGGGTCCCTGCTACATGCTACAATGATTTCCTCCTTCCATCCTGATTAAAACTCAATATCCACTATGCCAGGAGCTGTAAACAAGCTCCAGCGGTCCAGACCCAAAAGTCAGTTTTGTCCTATTTCCATTCATCTGTTTCTTCTTCTTTTGACAGAATTTTGCAGTTGCAGGTATTAAATAATGCTGTACAGTCATGTAGGAAAAATGCTGTACAGTCATGTGCACTTCTCAATTAGGTGTTAGTGTAAGAGAACATCCTAAATGTATTAAGGGGCAGTACATATGGCACAGCTGGTAGATTCTCTGCCTCACAGCGCCAGAGACCTGGGTTCAATCCTGGCCTTGGGTCGTCTTTTCATTTCACTGCACATTTATGTGTATGTGACAAATAAATTGACTATTGACTGTATGGAGTTTTGCACGTTCTTCCTGTGTCTGCATAGCTTGCCTCCAGATGCTCTAGTTTCCTCCCACATCCCAAAGATGTGAAGGTTGATAAGTTAATTGGCTGCTGTAAAAAAAATTCCCTCGTGTGAAGATGAGTGGTAGACTCTGGGCAGATTGGATGAGATCGGTGCAGAATTAGTGTAAATAGGTGGTTCATGGAAGGCAAGGACTTGGGAGGGCCGAAGGGCCTGTTTCCATTTTGTTTCTCTCTATAATCTATTCCCAGGAGGTGGGGGTTACTGCAAGAACAGCAGTGCTTCCTTTCGCAGGTTGCCGACAGACCTATCTAGGTTTTGGTTGTATTGTTGTGCACCACCATAGTCTTGAACATGTGGCTTAGCCAGACGATACAGGTAGTGCTTCTATAATGTGATAGTTGTGTTCCTAAGAAATCTCATATTATAGAAAGTTCTGTTGTAAAGACAGTTAGATCTTTGGAGAAAAGTGGGGTAGGGCCTCAAGAATTCAGGACTTACAACAACAAAGTTATTTATTTCAAAGGATTTTCAAAAATAAGCTACAGGTTTTAAAAAGCTACAGGTTTATTTTTGTCACAAGCTTGAACAAATCCCCCCAAAATACTGACAGCTATACATTACATTGATTAATGGAAAATCATTGCACAAATATCCATAGTAGTAATTTTTGCCAATTCCATTGGTCACCTATGGTGAAACAGACAGACTATGTTCTTGAAAAAGATAGACACAAAATGCTGGAGTAACTGAATGGGATAGGCAAGATCTCTGGAGAGAAGGAATGGGTGACATTTTGGGTCGAGACCCTTCTTCAGACCCGAAATGCTAGGAAGAGGGGATGTTCAACGAGATCTGGGTGTCCTAGTGCATCAGTCACTGAAAGGAAGCATGCAGGTACAGCAGGCAGTGAAGAAAGCCAATGGAATGTTGGCCTTCATAACAAGAGGAGTTGAGTATAGGAGCAAAGAGGTCCTTCTACAGTTGTACCGGGCCCTGGTGAGATCGCACCTGGAGTACTGTGTGCAGTTTTGGTCTCCAAATTTGAGGAAGGATATTCTTGCTATTGAGGGCGTGCAGCGTAGGTTCACTAGGTTAATTCCCGGAATGGCGGGACTGTCGTATGTTGAAAGGCTGGAGCAATTAGGCTTGTATACACTGGAATTTAGAAGGATGAGGGGGGATCTTATTGAAACATATAAGATAATTAGGGGATTGGACACATTAGAGGCAGGAAACATGTTCCCAATGTTGGGGGAGTCCAGAACAAGGGGCCACAGTTTAAGAATAAGGGGTAGGCCATTTAGAACGGAGATGAGGAAGAACTTTTTCAGTCAGAGTGGTGAAGGTGTGGAATTCTCTGCCTCAGAAGGCAGGAGGCCAGTTCGTTGGATGCTTTCAAGAGAGAGCTGGATAGAGCTCTTAAGGATAGCGGAGTGAGGGGGTATGGGGAGAAGGCAGGAACAGGGTACTGATTGAGAGTGATCAGCCATGATCGCATTGAATGGCGGTGCTGGCTCGAAGGGCTGAATGGCCTACTCCTGCACCTATTGTCTATTGTCATTCCTTCTCTCCAGAGATGCTGCCTGTCCCGCTGAGTTACTCCAGCATTTTGTGTCTATCTTTGGTTTAAACCAGCATCTGCAGTTCCTTCCCACACATGTTCTTAAGAGGCACTGGTGTCCGATTATTCTAGTGAAGGTTGGGGAGGGGAAGGGTTCGATGGAAAGTTTATTTTCCCTAGACTGTCTTTTGATCAAGACTGCTTTTATCCGCAATTAATTTCTAAAATAACTTTTAAGTAGTTCTCTACAGAAATTGTGTTATAACAAATTTAGCCCGTCTAATACACAGTGTTCCCTCATTCATCAATTGCATTACATCAAAATGGCGTCATGAAAATACGTTGTAACAGAACTATCTGTACATGCATATGGCAGCCCAAACATGTAGCATTTGCAGAGCGTAGGAAGGGATGTCAAAGCTACTGACTAGAAGATGCAAAGGGCATTTAGTCTTGAAATTTTTCATTCTTCTTTCCCGACAACATTGTCCTGAATTATTAAGTTGGCGACGTACGTAACATTTGTACTAAATTTGAGATAATTTCTGAAAGATAGTTCCACAGAGGAAAATAAAAAAACAATTGAATGCCCCTGTCACCTAAAGATAGGGATGCAAAGTGATAAATAGTTACAGCTATGGTCTTGCACTTACAACTCTAAGACAACAGTATATGGCATGTCCATGGTGTGTCAGGAGGATGAAAACACACACATATCATCAATATACCATGTTCACCGGGGAAGCCACTGTAACTGATTGTCCTGCAGGCAATAGCTCCAATCCGTGGTTTTCCATGGTCTAATCAACAATGTATGAACAGGGTTGCTTCCATTTTAAATTGCCTCCAAGGTAACATATCGGACTGTAGAAGTGCAGTTATAGTCATGGTCTACGTAAAACGTTAACTGAAGCAATACTCGGTTCATAAGCAAGTATCTGTGCTCACCTGAAGAATCTGGATAGATAAGTAACAAGATTCTTCTCCCTCAGCCCCAATTAATTAGACCTTCAAGCTTATGTTCTTTGGGATGGGATCATGAGAGGTAAACTAAAAGATTGTTTAGAGCACTGGCAAACTGCACGGATTTATCTTGTTTTCGGAGTATTCACACACATTTGACGCAGTAACATCACCACCTTGCCAAACTGCACTCAAACTCTTCGAACATTCTCTATCAAACACAAATCTGACGTATTGAGTAGTGTCAAAGAGGATATCAAGGTCAACTTATAACAAGTCAACAATTAAACAGATATATCCTGGTCATTCTCTCTCTAACACAAAAAACAAAGTTGGCATGGTCAAACACAATCCCCAATTAATTCAGCATGGTCTGGAAACCACGTGTTTTTTCTGGCTTACTAGTGTGCAATTTAGTATACTTATCTAAGCCTTTAGTGGAAACCAAAATTTTATTCATTTCTACAAATATGGCAATTAATTTTTTTTATATCACTGCACAAAATTGCAGAATAAATGGCTTTTGATGAGAGTAACTACACGGCATTATTACAACATGTTAGTGGTCTGAAGTATCACTGGAGTTCTCAGTCGAGGGATGCACATTTCTCGTGGCACGTGACCTCCATGACACTGTCTGGTCACCAGCTGCCTCGTGAGATGTATAAAGGAAGAAAATTCGATTCACCTCGCTGATGGAAACATCTTGCAGGCCAGGGATTGCTCCTTCAACATACGGTTTGCTCTGTTGGCTTTTTGCATAACTGTCTGAGAAGAAAAATATCTTTCTAATAAAAGGCAGAAACTGATGAGCCACATTACAATATTAATAACTATTACACAAAATGTAACCTTTTCCCATATGTGTGCACTGAAATGACAACAGATTTGAGCACCAAATATGTAATATTCAGATCTAGAGAGATGAGAGAAGCTGGGATATTTCCTTTAGATCAGAGAAAATTTGAGGGATTTTTCAAAGAGGCTTTCAAATTACAATTGATGGATGGAGAGAAATTGTTTTCACGAGGATGAAGGTTGACAACCTGACAATACATATCTAAGTAACAAAACACCATTCTGACAAGGTGCACAGAAATATATTTGCAAAGCATATTGATAACATTTGAAATGGACTAGCTGAAAGGGTGATGGAAGCCATTTTATTGGTAGGTCTCAAAAGGGGTTTAAAAGAGAGAAGTACGGAGAAGAACATCAAAAAGAGCACAATGATCTCTTTTTATTTTATTATTTTTTAAAGGCGGCACAGCCGTAGAGCTGTAGAGAATATCCTGATCCTGAGTGATACAGAGTTTGTACGTTTCTCCCTGTAACCGTGTGGGTTTTCTCTGGGTGCACTAGTTTCCTCCCGCATTCCAAAAAGTGCAAGTTTTTAGGTTTATTCACAAAATGCTGGAGTAACTCAGCAGGTCAGGCAGCATCTCGGGAGAGAAGGAATGGGTGACGTTTCGGGTCGAGACCCTTCTTCAGACTGAAGAAGTCTGAAGAAGGGTCTCGACCCGAAACGTCACCCATTCCTTCTCTCCCGAGATGCTGCCTGACCTGCTGAGTTACTCCAGCATTTTGTGAATAAATCGATTTGTACCAGCATCTGCAGTTATTTTCTTATACTACAAGTTTTTAGGTTAATTGGCTTCTGTAAATTGTCCCTAGTGCATAGGATTGAACTAGAACGTGGGTGATCGCTAATCGCTAGGGACCCGTTGGGCTGAAGGGCCTGTTTCTACACTGTATCTCCAAACTACACAAATATAGTCATCACTGAACAGGCTTGCACGTTTAGGCAATTCCAAAATGGCTAGAAAACTTTGGTGAACTGTTTCACTGAACTACTCCTGAAGATTAAGTATCGGTGACTGACTGAAGGAAGTTTGGAATACTTTCCCCCCTTACCTAAACCTATGTCCTCTAGTTCTCGATTCCCCACCTCTGGGCAAAAGACTCTGTGCGTTCACCTGATCTATTCCCCCTATGATTTTGTACTCTTCATGAAATCTCCATTAATGCAACCAACAGCTAAAACCCAGATCAGTACCTTCCATTCCAGGAACAACTTGGATGTTTTGACCAGAAAATTAACTATGCATTCCATACAATCTTTGTTATAAAAAAAACGCAACTGTTTAATTTAGATTTTAGACTTTGGAGATATAAAGTGGAAACAGGCCCTTCGGTCCACCGAGTCCGTGCTGACCAGCTATCCTAACACGATCCTACACACTAGGTACAATTTACAGTCATCAATTAACCCACAAACCTGTATGTCTTTGCTGTGGGAGGAAACCTGAGCACCCGGAAAAAAGCCACTGTGCCGTCCATGTGCTTAAACACACATTAAATTATTCGCAATAGAAGAAACCAGCTAACCAACTTATCTGGTGGTAATGTTATTACTGACCATTTCAATTGCCACTCTACCACTTTGTTGGGTCTGACATTCAAACTCACCAGTGACAGTATCTACAGAGTCCAGCGGCGCTGTGCTCATCATATTAACTCCACAGAGTAAAATGTAAGCAATTACAATGACGACAAGAAGATAGATGGGCAAGGCAACAGCCCAATACCTGTGAAAAATATTCAAATATTAAACAATAAATCCAATCCATCAAAAGATGCATATTGTTTTTAAATAAAGTGCCGGTGCTGAGATGCTGCATTTTAACATAATTTTTTTTATTTGACCTCTTGCACATCTCTGGCTTGTTCAAATTTCTACATCCACATCAGACTAGATTAGCAGGGGAAAAGCACTTCAGCAATGTAGCGAAAGGCAAGTATTTTCTTTGCTTTATCTTTGGTTCTTGAAAAAGTTCTCACTCAGCAAGAAATAATCCATATTGATTCAAAATTACTCATGGCCTCAAGGGCAGGACCTTCATACGGAATGCTCGGGCCTTGGGGAGTGTACTGGAGCAGAGGGATCTAGGAATACAAGTACATAGTTCTCTGACAATGGTATTGCAGGTAGTTAGGGTAGTGAAGAAGGTTTTAGGCACGCTGGCCTTCACCAGTCAGGGAAATTAGTATAGATGTTGGGACAATATGCTACAGTTAGAGTTGTACAAGACATTGGTGAGGCATCATCAACTCAGGGAAGATGCCATTAAGCTGGAAAGGATGCGGAGAATATTTACGAGGTTGTGGCCAGGACTTGGCCTGAACTATAGGGAGAGATTGGGCAGGCGAGAACTTTATTCCTTGGAGAGCGGGAGGCTGAGGGATGATCTCATAGAGGTGTATGAAATCATGAGGTGAATAGATAGGGTGAATTCAAAAGTCAGAGTAAAGGAGTTTAAAGTGAGAGGGAAAAGATTTAATTGGAAACTGAGAGGTAATTTTTCCCATACAGAGCATGTTGGGAATCAGGAACAAGCTGCCAGAGGAAGTAGTTGAGGCAGGTACATTAACAGCATTTAAAAGATATTTGGACAGGGTGTATGACTAGGAAAGATTTAGATGGATAAGGGACAAATGCAGACAAATGGGACTAGCTTAAGTGATCTGTATCCAGGCCATATGTCTCTATGATTCTATAACCTCAGTATGCAAATTCTCATTAAAACTAATACCAATCTGACATTGATACTCAATTAATAACCAATAGTATATTATAAATATTAATATAAAATCCATCCATCTGAAGAAGGGTCTCGACCCGAAACGTCACCCATTCCTTCTCTCCAGAGAAGCTGCCTGTCCCGCTGAGTTACTCCAGCATTTTGTGTATATTATAAATTGTATGTAATGCATACATTATATTGAGCCCAGATTATTGACATAATTTATGTTAACACTTACTTCTGTGGCCAATAGGTGAGACCCACTGAGTGCAACCACGATTCAGGAACATAGGCCCAGACTAGATACAGAACTGTGAAGTGAGAATAATAAATCACTGCAAAAATGCATTGGCACAACAACAATCTGTTTCCATAACCTTTCCTTATCTAATGTCTTAAGCAAATTTAATTCTGCCTTTTTAAATAATTTTGAGTATTCGTATTGAATTATTGCTAAAATGGTCCAATTATCATTTTCAATGTTTTATTTATTAATAATAATAATAATAATAATAATGAATTTTATTTATATAGCGCTTTTCATATACTCAAAGACGCTTTACAGAGATTTAGAGAACATAGGGAAATGAATAAATAGATAAATAAGTAAACGAACAGAGAAAGGAGACAGAAGGTGAGGTGACCTTCAGTGGTTGAAGGCAGTACTGAACAGGTGAGACTTCAGCGATGTTTTGAATGTGGTGAGTGTGGAGGAGTCTCTAACGGTTTGGGGTAGTGAGTTCCATAGGGTGGGAGCAGCGATGGAGAAAGCCCTGTCCCCCCAGGATCTGAGTTTGGTCCGGATGTGGGGGGATAGGAGATTGGCAGCAGCAGAGCGGAGGGTGCAGGTGGGAGTGTGCCTGTGGAGGAGGTCGGTCAGGTAGGATGAGGCCAGTTTATGGAGGGCTTTGGAGGTTATGAGGAGGATTTTGTACTGGATTCTCTGGGGGATGGGGAGCCAGTGGAGTTTGTAAAGGACGGGGGTGATATGGTCACGGATCGGGGTGTGGGTCAGTAGACGGGCAGCGGAGTTTTGAATGTATTGAAGTTTACTGATGATTTTTGAGGGTGCGCCATAGAGGAGGCTGTTGCAGTAGTCCAGACGGGAGGTGATGAAGGCGTGGATGAGGGTTTCTGCAGCTGTGGAGGAGAGGGATGGACAGAGACGGGCAATGTTTTTGAGGTGGAAGAAGGCTGTCTTTGTGATGTGTTTGATGTGTTTGTCGAAGGAGAGGGTTTGATCAAAGATGATTCCAAGGTTCCGGATGTAAGGGGAGGTGGATACTGGGAGACCATCAATGTTGAGGATGAAGTTTTGGGTGGATTTGGTGAGCGTTTTTGGACCAATGATGATGATTTCAGATTTGTTGCAATTGAGTTTGAGGAAATTTGATTGAAGCCTGATTGAAATTTGATTAATGCATATCATTTTCCCCAACTGCATCAGTAAATCTCAAACTTAGAAAAAAAATTAAACCATCCAGATTTAGTTCAGCACCAGGAGGTTATCCACTAATTGTATTTTCGATCCAAGCTGCTGTGATTTCAGAAATGTCAACAATGGGCAGCAAGGTGGGGCAGCGGTAGAGTTGCTGCCTTACAGCGAATGCAGCACTGGAGACCCGGGTTCGATCCTGACGACGGGTGCTGTCTGTACGGAGTTTGTACGTTCTTCCCGTGACTAGCATGGGTTTTCTCCGGCATCTCCGGTTTCCTCCCAAACTCCAAAGACGTACAGGTTTGTAGGTTAATTGGCTTGGTAAATGTAAATATTGTCCCTAGTGTGTGCAGGATAATGTTAATAGACAATAGACAATAGCCATTCGGCCCTTCGAGCCAGCACCGTCATTTAATGTGAACATGGCTGTTCATTCACAATCAGTACCCCGTTGCTGCCTTCTCCCCATACCCCCTGACTCCGCTATCCTTAAGAGCTCTATCTAGCTCTCTCTTGAAAGCATCCAGGGAATTGGCCTCCACTGCCTTCTGAGGCAGAGAATTCCACAGATTTACAACTCTCTGACTGAAAAAGTTTTTCCTCATCTCCGTTCTAAATGGCCTACCCCTTATTTTTAAACTGTGGCCCCTGGTTCTGGACTCCCCCAACATTGGGAACATGTTTCCTGCCTGTAATGTGTCCAATCCCTTCATAATCTTATATGTTTCAATAAGATCCCCTCTCATCCTTCTAAATTCCAACGTATACAAGCATAGTCGCTCCAGTCTTTCAACATATGACACTCCCGCCATTCCGGGAATTAACCTAGTGAACCTACGCTGCACTCCCTCAATAGCAAGAATATCCTTCCTCAAATTTGGAGACCAAAACTGCACACAGTACTCCAGGTGCGGTCTCACTAGGGCCCTGTACAACTGCAGAAGGACCTCTTTGCTCCTACACTCAACTCCTCGTGTCATAAAGGCCAACATGCCATTAGCTTTCTTCACTGCCTGCTGTACCTACATGCTAACTTTAAGTGACTGATGAACAAGGACAGCCAGATCTCTTTGTACTTCCCCTTTTCCTAACTTGACACCATTCAGATAATAATCTGCCTTCCTATTCTTTCCAGCAAAGTGGATAACCTCACATTTATCCACATTAAACTGCATCTGCCATGCATCTGTCCACTCACACAACCTGTCCAAGTCACCCTGCATCCACATAGCATCCTCCTCACAGTTCACACTGCCACCCAGCTTTGTGTCATCCGCAAATCTGCTAATGTTACTTTTAATCCCTTCATCTAAGTCCTTAATGTACATTGTAAATAGCTGCGGTCCCAGCACCGAGCCTTGCGGTACCCCACTAGTCACTGCCTGCCATTCTGAAAGGGACCCGTTAATCCCTACTCTTTGTTTCCTGTCTGCCAACCAATTTTCTATCCATGTCAGCACCCTACCCCCAATACCATGTGCTCTAATCTTGCCCACTAATCTCCTGTGTGGGACCTTATCAAAGGCTTTCTGAAAGTCCAGGTACACAACATCCACTGGCTCTCCCTTGTTCATTTTCCTAGTTACATCTTCAAAAAATTCATATGCGGGGATCTCTGGACAGCAAGGCTGAAGGGCCTGTTTCCGCACTGTGTCTCTAAAAAAAACTAAAACTAAAACATTACGATTATTTGGCAGATTAATCTCAGTTGGGAAGGCAAAATCACGGGCTAAAATAATGTCTATTGCTTTCTTTCTATTTCCTCTGAGTACATTAATTGATGTATCAATAGATGCGGTTTAGAGGCAGAAACCAATTAGCCCAACGTGTCCATGCCATCTGAAAAAAGTCCACTTTCCAACTTAAGCCAAGGTTAAGGCACCAGGTACTCATCCAGACGCTTATTAAATGTGAAGATGATTTTTACCTCAACTATTCATTCAAGCAACAAGTTGAAAATCCCATTATTCTGTTGTAAAATCCCATTCCTCAAATATTTCTCTATTAAGCCTACTACATTCGATCAAGTGATCAAGTCCCTCGTGATTGATCATTCTATGGTAGGAAATATTTCTTCCAAAGGACGGGAAATCAAAAATGTTTTTACATCTTTCTTCATTCTATGATATATTCATATATTCTTTAAAAATGAAACTGTGCAGGGCAAGTTTTTTTTTACAAAGGCTGGTGAGTCCCTGAACGACACTGCTGGGAGTGGTGTGAATACACGTATAATACATGGAAACATAGAAAATAGGTGCAGGAGGAGGCCATTCAGCCCTTCGAGCCAGCACGCCATTCATTGTGATCATGGCTGATCGTCCCCAATCAATACCCCGTGCCTGCCTTCCCATATCCCTTGATTCCACTAGCCCCTAGATCTCTATCTAACTCTCTCTTAAATCCATTCAGTGATTTGGCTTCCACTGCCCTCTGTGGCAGAGAATTCCACAAATTTACAACTCTCTGGGTGAAAACGTTTTTTCTCACCTCAGTTTTAAAAGGCGTCCCCTTTATTCTAAGACTGTGGCCCCTGGTTCTAGACTCGCCCAACATTGGGAACATTTTTCCTGCATCTAGCTTGTCCAGTCCTTTTATAATTTTATGTGTTTCTATAAGATCCCCTCTCATCCTTCTAAACTCCAGTGAATACAAACCTAGTCTTTTCAATCTTTCCTCATATGTCAGTCCCGCCATCCCAGGGATCAATCTCGTGAACCTACGCTGCACTGCCTCAATTACAAGGATGTCCTTCCTCAAATTAGGTGGCATTTAAGAGACTTTTGAGTAGGCACATCTGTTCTGTATTGTTTCATGGTCTAATTTACCCTAACTAGGTCACTTAGTGACCTCTGAAGAAGGGTCTCGATCCGAAACGTCACCCATTCCTTCTATCCAGAGATGCTGCCTGTCCCACTGAGTTATTCCAACATTTTACGTCTATCTTCGTTGCTGCACCACATCTGTTTTTCAACTAATCTCTGCTGGCATTTGCTCTAGCAGGTTTGGATTATCATGTCAAATAGTCTGATCAAATAAAATATACCTCTCAGTCCGTGAGTGTTCATTAAGATAAACTTTTACAATACTGACCGAAAGAAGGACAGACGGGGGTGGACGGATGGACTAAAGGTTGTGTTAAAGTGGAACATGATAACTATGATTTTGCAAAACACTATACATAGAGCTTCAAAGAAATTCATTTATTTTTAATAAATTGTGCTGCCTTACTTACTGAATGCAAACTTTGAAGCGAGAAACAGAACAAATCCGTAAATTGCCCTCTCAGGTAGCGGCGAAGGGGAGGTCACCCCCATTGTTCATGTCTAAGACAGACAAATTAACATATTCTGAGAGTACTGAAATATCCGTTGGACATACTGTTACACCACATGGTTAAACTATTAAATTGTAAATTACAGCTCATTCTGTGCACTGGTTTATTGTACAACTTAGACAAATAAAATGTCAATGTATCATAGACATTTTCAAGAGAGGCAACATTCAACCCACCTATTCTAATCATGCCATGAGGAGATATTTATGTTAATACTGTCCTCAACGCTGACAGACTTGGTGTCAATACAATAATTGATTGACAATTTCATATAGAAACGCAAAACAAGAAATCATATCTTAATCAGATCTTCCGCTTAAATATCTACAAATTCTTTCACTTTCCAATCTAGCCCACCTTAATCCCAGATTTTAATGAATTATTTTAGTAATTTGTATAGATAGTTTTATTTAATATAAAAACCTAGATTCAATTTTAATCCAAAGTTGCTGGAATGAAGATTATGGAATCCATTTCACATATTTTTGATTAAATACATAACTCAGTGAGTTTTAAAAAAATTAAATGTTCCAGCATTTTCTTCACTTTATTTTTGAGATTCAGCGGGGAAACAGGCCCTTCGGCCCACCGAGTCCATGCTGACCAACGATCACCCCTTACACTAGCACTATCCTACACATTAGGAACATTTTTTAAACTAAAGCCAATTAACCTAGAAACCTGTACATCTTTGGAGTGTGGGAGGAAACCAGAGCACCTGGAGAAAACCCACGCTGTCACAGGGAGAATGTACAAACTCCGTATAGACAGCAGCCGTTGAGTTGCTGCCTTACAGGATCGAACACAAATCTCTGGCGCTGTAAGGCAGCAACTCAACGGCTGCGCCACCATGCCACCCCCTTCTAGAAGATAAGTAATGTCTGTAGAAACACCATCGGCTTTCCAAAGGAATTGTAGGGAATGGAGAGAGCTTGATGTCAATATAATAATAATATATTCCTTTATTCGTCCCACACCGGGAAATTTACATATATAATGATTGGCAATTTCAAATAAATGAATTTCTTGGAGGTCATCGTGACAAATCCAACAAAAACTGATGCTCCCTGATTATGAAATTAAATATTATATTAGTGTTCCAATTCACACTCGGCTGGGTCATAGGTTTTTACAGGAGTAACAGCCAAGTATTAATACGTTTCCGAAAATCACATCTACCCCAAAGTTACTCAGAAACATAAAATGCAAAAAATACTCCCCATGTTAGGCAGTATCTTCGAGGTACCCGAAACACTGAGTTTCTCACTCCACAGATGCTGCTTGACTTGCTGTGTATTTCCAACAACATTTTTGTTTCAGATTTGCAGCATCTGCAGTAGTTTTAAAATTTTCATCTACATCCGCCTTATTCACTCTTGTCTAAATTTTAAACAAGTTTGATACTTGCTGTAAAAATCAAAGTGCTGGAGTAAATCATAGAAACTGCAGTAATGGTTTACCTGCCATACTTTGTCTCACCTCTGCTCTCTTCCAGCTTTCACCCTCTCCCCCCCAACCCCACTACAATCATACAGAAGGGTCCCGACCCAAAACGTCATCTATTCATGTTCTCCAGAGGCGCTGCTTGACTCGCTGAGTTACTCCAGCATTTTGTGTGCTTTTGCTGGAGTGCTCCAGGAACTCAATGGGTCAGGCAGCATCAGTGGGGGGAATGCACAGACCCTTCTTCAGACTCCAGCATCTGCAGTTGCTTGTGTCTGACCATTCCCTCCACAAATGCTGCCTGACCCACTGAGTTCCTCTTGCACTCTATGTTTTTGTTTAAGATTCTAAGCACCTGTACTTTCTTGTGTTTCTGGGAAATTTCCTGTTCCTGACTGCATTTAAAGAGTTTGTAAATCAATTGATGAGTGCACGCTGCAGCCCTGCTCCTATACCCTGCACATTGCACCCTGTACTCAATCTGCCCTGTACCCAGCTGCAGCCCTGCTCCTATACCCTGCACATTGCACCCTGTACTCAATCTGCCCTGTACCCAGCTGCAGCCCTGCTCCTATACCCTGCACATTGCACCCTGTACTCAATTTGCCCTGTACTCAGCTCAACCTGCCCTGTACCCAGCTGAATGTGCCCTGCACCTTATACCCAGTACAATGTGCCCCACACCCTGTACTCTGTACCCAGAACGATGCACCCCTAATCGACTACAATGTCCTCTCTACCGTGTGCCCTGCACCCAGTAGGTTGTACCTCATGCCCCTGCACCGTAGAATGTGACCTGCACCATTCAATGTGCCCTGTACCCTGAAATGCACCCTGTACTCTGTACCCAGTACAATGCACTCATCACCCACAAAGTTCCCTCTACCAAATACAATGTACCCTGTACACACTACAATGTGCCCTGCACACCTTATACCCAGTACAATGTGCCCTGTACACTACAATGTGCCCTGCACATCTTATACCCAGTACAATGTGCCCTGTACACACTACAATGTGCCCTGCACACCTTATACCCAGTACAATGTGCCCTGTACACAGTGCAATGTGCCCTGCACACCTTATACCCAGTACAATGTGCCCTGTACACAGTGCAATGTGCCCTGTACACAGTGCAATGTGCCCTGTACACAGTGCAATGTGCCCTGTACACAGTGCAATGTGCCCTGTACACAGTGCAATGTGCCCTGTACACAGTGCAATGTGCCCTGTACACAGTGCAATGTGCCCTGTACACAGTGCAATGTGCCTTGTACACAGTGCAATGTGCCCTGTACACAGTGCAATGTGCCCTGTACACAGTGCAATGTGCCCTGTACACAGTGCAATGTGCCCTGTACACAGTGCAATGTGCCCTGTACACAGTGCAATGTGCCTTGTACACAGTGCAATGTGCCCTGTACACAGTGCAATGTGCCCTGTACACAGTACAATGTGCCCTAGACCTTATACCCAGTACAGTGTGCCCTGCACCCTGTGCCTGCCCCCTGTACTGTGTACCCTACCCCCTGTATACCCCATACCCTGCATCTCCCTGCCATCTCTCCCCACATTGCTCCAGCTCCTCCTGCCTCCCATCCCTCAACCGTCCCCGGGCCGCAAGAGGAGGCGGGACCAGACTCGGGCCACTCCTCAGACTTTGCCCTACCAACGCGCAGTCCAGCCAAGTACGGGATGGCCGTGGAGCAGACGTGGGAGGCAAGGAGCTGCCGGCTGTAATGGCGGCGGCGGCGGCCTCGGCTCGTTTCCTCGGCCGCTGCGCAGTGCGCGTGCGCCAGGCCGGGCCCCGACCCCGGGAACGCCGGCTGCAAACTGAGCAAAACCTGCGGGAATTGCAGCTCCCATATTCCGAAAGAGCACAAATGCAGTGTCCTGCTTGTTGATGCAATTGAATAAATGCAAATAGTGCAGTTTGCATAATTATTAAGGCTGTTGCATGGAATACATGTCTGTAATATCATACATGGTTGAGATTGGATAAATATAAGATGCATTGGTGAGTTAAATAAAATGCATCCAAGAGTTATATATTAATAGTAGTGCACAGATTGTGCGTGCACAAGCAATTTTTTTTGCAGACCAAGTCAATGGATATTTGTAAGGCGGAGACCGACAGATTCTTGATTTGTACGGGTGTCAGGGGTTATAGGGAGAAGGCAGGAGAATAGGGTTGAGAGGGAAAGTTAGATCAGCCATGATTGAATGGTGGAGTAGACCTGTGTACGTAGGAACTGCAGATGCTGGTTTACACCAAAGATAGACACAAAAATGCCGGAGTAACTCAGCAGGACAGGCATCATCTCCAGAGAGAAGGAATGGACCCATTCCTTCTCTCCAGAAATGCTGCCTGTCCTGCTGAGTTACTCCAACTTTTTATGTCTATCTTTGGTGGAGTCGATTTGATGGGCCGAATGGACTGATTCTCCTCCTATAACATATGAACATGAGAATTGGTGCATTGGCCAAATATACATATATGTATACAAAATACAGTCAAAACGGTACATGATAGCACAACAACTTTAGGGGCACCTTACTCACCATTCGCCTGCAGTGTGGAGTATCAAGTTTTGTTCAAATTGTTGCGCTATTGTGTAACATTTTGGCTGTATTTTAGACACATACCCCATAAAATAAACATCGCCATTTTGAGCTAATACTTCTGTGTTCAATGTTGTCATTAAACGCGTGCATCGTTGAACGATGATTCATGAGGTAAATTCTCAAATTTTCTTCAAGTTAAAGTTGGACCACCCAATAATATTAAAATTGTGTGTCTTTTTTTTCATCAACCGCTGTCGCAAAAGGAACCCAACGGGTCAAATCTCATCTTGTATATATATATATATATATATATATATATATATATACACACACACACATATATATGTATGTTTTTGAAATACAGCGAAAACGGTACACGGTAGCGAAACAATTCTTACTCACCATTTGCCTGAGGTGTGCAGTATCAAGTTTTGTTCAAATTGTTGCACTATCGTGTACCGTTTTGGCTGCTTTTTGCAACCAATTGTTCAAGTGCTTTTGATTGCAACATGCACATTAATTTAGTTCCACAAAGAAAATGATAAGTTACTAAAAAACGTTTAGTAACAACAGGAACCCAACAGATCCACGGGTCATCTAACATATATAACATATAACAACTACAGCATGGAAACAGGCCTGTCCGGCCCTACCAGTCCACGCCGACCATTCTCCCTGACCTAGTCTCATCTACCTGCACTCAGACCATAACCCTCCAATCCCCTCCTATCCATATACCTATCCAATTTACTCTTAAATAATAAAATCGAGCCAGCCTCCACCACTTCCACCGGAAGCCCATTCCATACAGCCACAACCCTCTGAGTAAAGAAGTTCCCCCTCATGTTACCCCTAAACCTTTGTCCCTCAATTCTGAAGCTATGTCCCCTTGTTGGAATCTTCCCCACTCTCAAAGGGAAAAGCCTACCCACGTCAACTCTGTCCGTCCCTCTCAAAATTTTAAAAACCTCTATCAAGTCCCCCCTCAACCTTCTACGCTCCAAAGAATAAAGACCCAACCTATTCAACCTCTCTCTGTAGCCTAAGTGCTGAAACCCAGGCAACATTCTAGTAAATCTCCTCTGTACCCTCTCCATTTTGTCGACATCCTTCCTATAATTTGGCGACCAGAACTGCACACCATACTCCAGATTCGGCCTCACCAATGCCCTGTACAATTTCAACATTACATCCCAACTTCTATACTCGATGCTCTGATTTATAAAGGCAAGCATACCAAACGCCTTCTTCACCACCCTATCCACATGAGATTCCACCTTCAGGGAACAATGCACAGTTATTCCCAGATCCCTCTGTTCCACTGCATTCCTCAATTCCCTACCATTTACCCTGTACGTCCTATTTTGATTTGTCCTACCAAAATGCAGCACCTCACACTTATCAGCATTAAACTCCATCTGCCATCTTTCAGCCCACCCTTCCAAAAGGCCCAAGTCGCTCTGTAGACTTTGAAAATCTACCTCACTATCAACTACTCCACCTATCTTAGTATCATCTGCATATTTACTAATCCAATTTGCCACACCATCATCCAGATCATTAATGTAAATGACAAACAACAGTGGACCCAACACAGATCCTTGGGGCACTCCACTAGACACTGGCCTCCAACCTGACATACAATTGTCAACCGTTACCCTCTGGTATCTCCCATTCAGCCATTGTTGAATCCATCTTGCAACCTCACTATTAATACCCAACGATTTAACCTTCTTAATCAACCTTCCATGTGGAACCTTGTCAAATGCCTTACTGAAGTCCATATAGACAACATCCACAGCCTTGCCCTTATCAATTTCCCTGGTAACCTCTTCAAAAAATTCAAGAAGATTAGTCAAACATGACCTTCCAGGCACAAATCCATGTTGACTGTTTCTAATCAGGCCTTGATTATCCAAATAATTATATATATTGTCCCTAAGTATCTTTTCCATTAATTTTCCCACCACAGACGTCAAACTAATAGGTCTATAATTGCTAGGTTTACTTTTAGAACCTTTTTTAAACAAAGGCACAACATGCGCAATGCGCCAATCTTCCGGCACCATCCCTGTTTCTAATGACGTTTGAAATATTTCCGTCATCTAGCACTACCTAAAACTAGTGTGAACGGTTGATCATTGATGGCATGGACTCGGTGGGCCGAAAGGCCTGTTTCCATGTTGTATCTCTAAACTAAACTTCCGATTGCCTGTCACCTTAATTAATCAACCCGCTTCCACTCTGACCTTGCTGTCTGGTACTTCGCGCACGGTTACAATGAGGCCCAATACAAGCCTGAGGGAACAACAGCTCATATTCCATATGGGCACAGTGCAGCCCTCAGGGCTCAATATCATGTTCTCTAGCTGTAGACAATTCACTCCCTCTCGCTCTTTCATACTGACACACGTCTGACCGTTTCTGTATTATATTTAGGGAAAATTATATGGAAATTGGGATGAAAATCCATAGAAAAAATTAATTGGGATATGACGGAACAGATTTCCTGATTAATTTCTGGGGCCACACCAAAATTTGGGTGGTGATGAGAGCAGATGCAATAGTTGTGTTTCAGAGGCTTTGACATTGATATGGAGGAACATTGCACATAGATATGCAGTGAAAGGAGGGTATGGATCATGCGCAGGCAGAAAATATTAATTTAATTCAACACAAGCATTGTTGGCCAATGGGCCTGTTCCTGTGCAGTATTGTTCTCTTTGTACTATGATTTTAAAAAAATGAAACCTAATATTTTGTATACATGTCATTTTGTGAAGAATCTTATTCATATGATAAATATTATTGATAATAGTTCTCTGGTGCTGTAACTCAATGTGTAGTCAAATTACAACAGTGTTTCTTTCTAATAATGTCTTTACTAAAAATTAAATGTATTGCTTTCTGAATGTCCCTCTTAGAAATGACTGGTGTAGTGTTTGCAAATTTAACCTAATCTACCATTCCGAAATTTTAAGGATATGGTGTATTTATGGAGTGTTAGATCAGGCTAACTGCAGAACATTTACTGTAAAGATCATGGCTCTTCCTCAAGGGTGGTTATGTTGCAATTGACCCTTTTGCCTCCTTAAAGTGTTCATATATCTTTCCGATTTACAATGAACCGATGGCTTTACTGGATGCACATGATCATTTTCAATACGCATACTGTGACCAGTCATTGTCATATCTCCCAAGCTATCATTTGTTTCACGACCACCCCTGTGCAGTCAGTCTGATCGCACTTAAGTTCATAAGTTATTGGAGCAGAATTAGGCCATTCGGCCCATCAAGTTTACCACCATTCAGTCATGGCTGATCTATCTTTCCCTCTCTGAAGAAGGGTCTCGACCTGAAACGTCACCCATTCCTTCTCTCCTGAGATGCTGCCTGACCCGCTGAGTTAATCCAGCATTTTGTGAATAAATACCTTCAATTTGTACCAGCATCTGCAGTTATTTTCCTAAACTATCTTTCCCTCTCAATGCTATTCTCCTGCCTTCTCCCCATAACCCCTGGCACCTGTATTAATCAAGAATCTATCAATCTCCACCTTAAAAATATCCATTGACTTGGCTTCTACAGCAGTCTGTGGCAAAGAATTCCACAAATTCACCTCCCTCTGACCAAACAAATTCCCCCTCGTCTCCTTTATAAAGGAACATCGTTTTATTCTCAGGCTATGGCCTCTGGTTCTAGACTCTCACACTGGTGGAAACATCCTCGCCACATCCACTCTATCCAGGCCTCAACTCAGGCCCCTTCTCATAAACTTTGGTGCCCCTGCAGTACACTAGTTTTCAATCATTGATTATCTACTTGTCTCTGTTCCTCAAATTGAATTCAAAATCTTGTCATCCTTTACAAATCCTGTACTACTCTGCTGTGTCTGTTCCTAAGTATCTGCCCCACACTATTCACTCCTTCAATTCTCCTGTCCTGCACAGCACTTTCATACACTCTACCATAAGTGGGGAAATTATCATTCAGTATCAGATTGCTTTGGGAACAGCTCTGCCCAAGACCACAAGAAATTGGTAGATGTAGCCCAGTCCATCATACAGACCAGATACCTCGCCATTGGCTCCATCTACACATCATGCTGCCTGCGAAAAGCAGGCAACATAATCAAAGACTTGTAACTCCCTGGGCGGCATAGTGGCGCAGGGGTAGAGTTGCTGCCTTACAGCGCCGGAGGCCCTGGTTCGATCCTGACTACAAGTGCCGTCTGTGGGAGTTTGTACGTTCTCTCTGTGACTGCTTGGGTTTTCTCCGTGTGCTTCGGTTTCCTCCCACACTCCAAACATGCACAGGTTTGTCGGTTAATTAGCTTCGGTAAAATTGTAAATTGTCTTAGCGTGTAGGATGGTGGTGGTGTTCGGGGATCACCGGTCGGTGCGGACTTGGTGGGCTGAAGGGGCTGTTTCTGCACTGTATCCCTAAAGTCTGTAAAGTCCCGGGTCATTCCTTTTTCTCCCTGCTCCCATCAGACAAAAGATACATAAGCTTGAAAGCACGTTCCACGAGTCTCAGGAACAGCTTCGTCCTTGCTGTCTTCAGGCTTCTGAATAGCCCATCCATGAGCTAGAATACTGTCCAATTCACCCCATTGCAGACTTTGGACTTTGTCTGTGGAACTGTCGAGCTGCAATGCTGAGAACTATATACTGCACTTTGTATCTTGCCCTTCGCTCAACCTATTGTACTTGTGTTTGACATGATTGTATTTATGTATAGTCATATCTGTATATACTGAATGCAGATAATGGAGTTAGATGTGGCCCTTGTGGCTAAAGGGATCAGGGGGTATGGAGAGACGGCAGGTACAGGTTACTGAGCTGGATGATCAGCCATGATCATATTGAATGGCGGTGCAGGCTCGAAGGGCCGAATGGCCTACTCCTGCACCTATTTTCTATGTTTCTGTTTCTAATACTATTGGATTATCACTGCACCTCCATACATGTGACAGTCACAAACCTAAATCTGAACCTAACGTTTGGAAATCACATTTTTTCTCTCACCCTTTTAAAAAATACCTCATCAAACCTCCTTTGAACTCCACATTACTTAAACTGTTGAAATCAGTGAACAATTCTGCAGGATTTAGTTTTTCATGCAGCTGTCAACACTGTTGCCCCAGGATCTTCAATTATGTATTTATTAGGACCCCTCGAGAAATTTCCAGATGATCCTTTAAACACTGCCTTTGAAAAGATCTCTTTTGTTTTCTTCACTGCAGTGAGAATGTAATTCTATCTATGATATATGTCAATGTTTCACCTTCTATTGTCAAGCATCCACGGTTAATTTAGTCATAATTTCCAGCAGCATCTCTCTTTAAGGTCTCAGCTAAATGCAGAAATATATGCTAGAGCAAAAAGAAGATGCAAAATTTCACCTCAACATTCTGTATTAATGATTTGGACGAGGGAATTGAATGCAACATCTCTAAGTTTGCGGATGACACGAAGCTGGGTGGCAGTGTTAGCTGCGAGGAGGATGCTAGGAGGCTGCAGAGTGACTTGGATAGATTAGGCGAGTGGGCAAATGCATGGCAGATGCAATATAATGTGGATAAATGTGAGGTTATCCACTTTGGCGGCAAGAACAGGAAAGCAGAGTATTACCTGAATGGTGACCGATTGGGAGAAGGGGAGATGCAACGTGACCTGGGTGTCATGGTGCACCAGTCATTGAAAGCAAGCATGCAGGTGCAGCAGGCAGTGAAGAAAGCGAATGGTATGTTGGCATTCATAGCAAGAGGATTTGAGTTTAGGAGCAGGGAGGTTCTGCTGCAGTTGTACAGGGCCTTGGTGAGACAGCACCTGGAGTATTGTGTGCAGTTTTGGTCTCCTAACCTGAGGAAAGACGTTCTTGCCTTAGAGGGAGTACAGAGAAGGTTCACCAGATTGATCCCTGGGATGGCGGGACTTACATATGAGGAAAGACTAGATAGACTGGGCTTGTACTCGCTGGAATTTAGAAGACTGAGGGGGGATCTTATAGAAACATATAAAATTCTTAAGGGGTTGGAGAGGCTAGATGCGGGAAGATTGTTCCCGATGTTGGGGGAGTCCAGAACCAGGGGTCACAGCTTAAGGATAAGGGGGAAGTCTTTTAGGACCGAGATGAGAAAACATTTCTTCACACAGAGAGTGGTGAGTCTGTGGAATTCTCTGCCACAGAAGGTAGTTGAGGCCAGTTCATTGGCTATATTTAAGAGGGAGTTAGATGTGGCCCTTTTTGCTAAAGGGATCAGGGGGTATGGAGAGAAGGCAGGTACAGGCTACTGAGCTGAATGATCAGCCATGATCATATTGAATGGCGGTGCAGGCTCAAAGGGCCGAATAGCCTACTCCTGCACCTATTTTCTATGTTTCTATGTTTCTATGTACCAGTTTCTCAGCAAATGAGCATAAAAGGACGCATGTAACTATTACGGATACCTCTTTTTTATGGTGACTATCTTTAGACTTAACTTTAGATTTCAGATATACAGCGTGGAAACAGGCCCTTCGGCCCACTGAGTCCGCGTTGACCAGTGATCATCCCATACACTAGCACTATCCTACACACTAGGGACAATTTACAATTTTACCAAAGCCAATTAACCGTCAAACCAGTTAAACTTTGGCGTGCGGGAAGAAACTGGAGCACCCGGAGAAAAACCACGCAGTCACAGGGAGAATGTACAAACTCCATACAGACAGCACCTGTAGTCAGGTTCCAACCCGGGTCTCCGGTGCTAAGGCAGCAACTCGACCACTACACCACTGTGCCACCCCAGTTGTTCAATAATACCTGTTCAATAATAAGCACCTACAGCCAATTCTTTACTCTCTTGAGAACATGGTCTACCTTTCCAATGTCTGTGTTGACTTGCTAATCTCGATGCAGTCGTTGAAACATCAAAATTGAATTCAGCATCTTTTAAGAGTAAACTGGTTGGCCCACTGAGTCCACGCCGACAAGCAATCACCCATACATTAGTTCTGTTCAACAATTTAGGGACAATTTACAGAAGCCAATTAACCTACAAACCTGCCATCTTTGGAATGTGAGAGGAAACCAGAGGACTTGGAGAAAACCCACGCGGTCACAGGGAGAACGTGCAAACTTCGTACAGACAGCTGCCGCAGTCAGGATTAAACACAGATGTCTGGCGCTGTAAGGCAGCAACTCTACCGCTGCGCCACCGTGCTGCCCTGTGTCCACACTGCCAGGAGTGAATATTAGTTATTGGTGCAATCACTCGGCGCTGAAGACTTAATTGAAGTTTAATCCATTACAGGAGAAGAAGTCAATATTGGAGTCTGCACTAAGTAAACAGAAAGTGTTAAATACTTTCAACGCAGTCAGCGAAGATTTGATCACTGGTCACCCTTCTCTAAATACACAAAGATGTAATGGCATATCTGATCCCACAATGGCAGAAGCACAAAAAGTGATGACATGTCTTCCATTGACCTATGGGAAACTAGAGGTCTGAGCCTGGAAGGAAAATTAAAGTCAGCAAAAGTTCACCATTGCAGTTGACCTTTGTAAACCCTGTGCGGACATCCCCAGTCAACGGAATGTCATGGGGTCACGGGCTGGTCAGAGAAGCAATCAATGACAGTGAAGGACCCAACGAGGAGCAGGGCTTCTCAACCTTTCTACTTTAATCAAAATGCACTGACTTTTAGCCGAAGTGTTAAGAAACACAAAAAAAAAATCAGCTCATTTTCAAGTTCCATGAGGAACTATGCTACAATGTAAAACATATTTAATCCTTTCAAAACTTTGGAGATTCAGGTATAATGCATTCCCACCCTAATCAAAAATTAAACTGTGAACCATTGAATACAGTAAACAGAAGAGAATATTTCACTTATACAGGGAATTTTTCAGTTGGAGTACTTCCTTTGTGGTCTTTTTCTTCTGGAATTAGGTATTAATCTACTGCTCTAAATCATGACTAACCATTCTTTGCGTTTTTAAACAATGTACTGAAAATTCATGCTGATTTCAATAATGCAGTCATAAAATGTATTATTGCCACAAGAGTTCTTCAGGATGGTGTCTTAATGCCACCCATCTTCATTACAATACAATACAATACAATATATCTTTATTGTCATTGTACAGGGGTACAACGAGATTGGGAATGCGCCTCCCATACAATGCAATAAATTAATTAGCTAGTCAGTATTAATTTTAACAACTCAATGAAACAAATTAGAACAGTTTTAAAACAGAATAAAGTGCAAGTAGATCTGTGCCGGTTCACTGTGCGATGTGACCATCCGGCTCAGCAGCACCGGTTCATAGCAGCTATGGCCCTGGGGATGAAGCCGTTCCTGAGTCTGGAGGTGTGGGCCTAGAAGGCCTTGTATCGTCTAGATGGTAGAAGTTCGAACAGACTGTTGCAGGGGTGTGAAGAGTCTTTGTGGATGCTGGTGGCTTTTCTGAGGCATCGTGTGTTGTAGATGCCCTCCAAGTATGGTAGCTGTGTTCCGATGGTCCTCTGAGCTCTATGGACTACCCGCTGAAGAGCTTTCCTCTCTGCCTCCGTGCAGCTGAGATGCCACACAGGGATGCCATGTGTTAGGATGCTCTCTATGGTGCAGCGGTAGAAGGTCATCAGCAGCTGTTGGGGTAGACCAGACTTTTTCAGTGTTCTTAGGTAGAACAGTCGTTGCTGTGCCTTCTTGACCAGCGCAGCAATGTTATTGGACCATGTTAGGTCCTCCAAAATGTGAGTGCCCAGAAACTTGAAGCTGGACACTCTCTCCACACTGTCCCCGTTGATAAAGATCGGGGCGAATTCCCCTTGTGTGACCTACGGAAGTTGATGATCAGCTCCTTGGACTTGGTGGTATTTAGGGACAGGTTGTTATCAGAGCACCAATCCGCCTCCACCCTGTATTTTGTTTCATCACCGTTGGTGATCACCATTGTGTCGTCTTCAAACTTGACAATGGTGTTGGTGTCGAATGCACATCATAAGTGAGGAAGTTTGATAATGAATGTATCAAATATCTGTGATATTTAGAGTATTGTGTTCAGTTCTGGACAACATGTCACAAGAAAGATGTTGTCAAGTTGGAAAGGGAACAGAAAAGATTTTTGAGGATGTTGCCAGGACTCGAGGGTCTGAGCTATAGGGAGAGTTTGAACAGGCTGGCACTCTATTCCTTGGAGCGGAGGAGGATACGGAGTGATCTTATAAAGGTGTATAAAATGATGAGAGAAATAGATCGGATCGACGCACAAAGTCTCTTGCCCAGAATAGGGGAATCGAGAACCAGAGGACACAGGTTGGTGAACGGGAAAGATTTAATAGGAATCTGAAGGCTAATATTTTCAAAGGGTGGTGGGTGTATGAAACGAGCTGCAAGGGGAGGTAGTTGAGGCAGAGACTATCGCAACGTTTAAGAAACAATCAGACAAGTACATGGATTGGACAGGTTTAGAGGGATATGGGCCAAACGCAGGCAGGTAGGACCAGTGTGGATGGGACATGTTGGCCGGTGTGGGCAAGTTGGGCCGAAGGGCCTGTTTTCACGCTGTAGGACTCTATCTAACATGTTTTTTTAGCCACTATAAATATGCAGCTGGCCTAGTTGAGTTTCTGGTCAATGAAGAACTGCGAAATTGAAGGTGGGGGGAGGAGGCCTTGGGCTTTGGTAAACCTCTGGAGATAGTCATTCACTGGCACTTCGTAGCATGAATGGTACTTTCCATTATTCCTTCACTAAATGTTGTCCATGCTTAGCTCCGTCAACACTGGAAGAGATGGGATAAAGAGGCAGTTTTCCTGGTGTGTAACTGTGTAACTGCGACTCCAAAATTGCTAGGCTTTCATTTAGCAAAACACAAAGTGTCTGAGTAACACAGCAGGTCAGACAGCACCTGTGGAGGGAATGGGTAGATGATGTTTCAGGGTCTTCACACTCCAAGAAACTGCAGATTTCCCCCATTGAGGACATTGGACTTTGTCCATAGAACAGGTATGCTACAATGCTGACAACTATATATTTTTCACTCTGTATCTTCCACTTTGCCCTATCTATTGAACTTGAGTTTGAACTGATTGTATCTGTATAGTATATCTGATCTATTTGGATAGCATGCAAAACAAAGTTATTCACTGTACGTCGGTACATTAGTACGTGTGTCAGGGATTATGGAGAGAAGGCAGAAGAATGGGGTTACGAGGGAGAGATAGATCAGCCTTGATTGAATGGCAGAGTAGACTTGATGGGCCGGATGGCCCAATTCTGCTCCTATCACTTATGACCCTATGACCATATGATATGTGACAATATAAAACCTAAACTTAAATCAGGAGTTCCTTCAGCAATTTGTGCTTTGCTCAAGATTCCAGCATCTGCAGTTCCTTGCATTCATTTCCATTCTGTTCGTAGAATCTCTTGTAATTCCGACAATTACACGGTTAACGGACAGAACCAAGCTCCCGGTTGCCGTGGCGGTGGGTTCATAAATAGCGGGGCATTCCCTTGGCAAGGTGAGGCGAGCCATGTCTGATGTCCAACTTTACATCTCCAGTGTCTCGGCATCGAGTGTGGTAAGTGCAGCACGTTGTAATGAATCGAAATCCCGGTTAGAGGGCGACACTTCTCGCAAAAACGACCACATTTTTTCCCCCCAGGATTACTGGCAAACCAATGTTGTTTCAACATCGTTGCAGTTTTTTTCCCGAAATATTGCGAGTATCGATAACATTTACCATGTCAGGCATTGATAAAATCTAATTAAATGTACGGTGCTAGAGGGTCCCTAGTTAACACTACATAGAACCCAAGGTTCCTCAATTTTACCCAATGGAAATCAATCTTGATCGTTTTTGGGTAGTTAGAAAATAAACAGAAAAGAGAGATTTATATTACCTTGGATAAATCTAGGATATAGTTTTGAAAGGAATCACCCAAATAATTTATAACAATGAGGGGAAACTTGAAAGGAATCTGAGTAAATTTGAAACCAAACACGTCTCTGGGATCTCTGGATGAATGGGGAAACCAGCCCCCTGACATCGCACAACGTTGCTGCCCTGTTAATTTCACCGTGTGACAGGTTAGTTGGCTTTACCCAGGGCTGCAGGATTGGTCTCTCCAGAGAGATTCAGAGACTCGTGGCACGACGCAGTACAGAGGAAGCCACTAGACCCATGGTCCCTCTGTGACACTTTGTGCGAGCTATCTTATTAGTCCTATTTACCTGCTCTTTCCCTATGCATAAGTAGGCACAAAATGCTGGAGTAATGTGTAGGGAGGAACTGCAGATGCTGGTTTAAACCACAAGATAGACACAAGATGCTGGAGTAACCCAGCAGGAAAGGCAGCACCTCTGGATAGAAGGAATGGGTGACGTTTTGGGTCGTGATCCTTCTTCAGACCTGCTCCCCAGCTTTCATTATGCATGGTCTTTTTTGTTCATGTATGGCATTTTCTTTGACTGGATAGCACACAAACAAAAGCTTCTTGCTGTACCTTGGTACACTTGAGAGTAATAAATAAATTGAGAGACAACACAGTGGCACAGCGGTAGAGTTACTGCCTCGCAGCACCAGAGACCCGGGTTCGATCCAGAAACTACAGATCCCGAAACTACACACAGTTTGTAGAAACATAGAAAATAGGTGCAGGAGTAGGCCATTCGGCCCTTCGAGCCTGCACCGCCATTCAATATTGTCCCTAGTGGGTGTAGGATAGTGTTAATGTACGGGGATCGCTGGGCGGCACGGACTTGGAGGGCCGAAAAGGCCTGTTTCCGGCTGTATATATATGATGATGATGATGATGATCATGGCTGATCATCCAGCTCAGTAACCTGTACCTGCCTTCTCTCCATACCCCCTGATCCCTTTAGCCAAAATATAGCCAATGAACTGGCCTCAACTGTAGATCAATCCGTTTATTCGGATTGATCCATGTCTGGCTTTCAGATTGCCAACCAGATCCATGATCCATGACTGGTATTTGTTTTGAAACCGATGTTTAGTTTTGCTTTGTAGATTAGGCAGGCTTCGAAACTGTGGTGTACTGTGCGGACGTTTACTCATTTGCTCCCGGCTTGTGTTCTTAATAAATACTTTAGAAGTTAACGACATTGTGAAGTCCGCACTTCTTACATGGTGTCAGGAGTACTGTGGATTTGTTTCAGCTCATTTCTACTGTTATAACATGGCTGGGACATTCCGACAACCGGACCCTCTCGTCTTCGACGACCAGATCGGTGAGCGTTGGCGCCTCTTCGAGAGGCAGTATAATGTGTTTATTCGTGCCGTCCATCACGACAAACCTGCCACGGCTCGGGCCTACATGCTCCTCAATCTCGCGGGAGATGAGGCTTACGAGCGAGCGCAGCAATTCGTCTACGCGGAGGAGATTGTTCATCCCCCGGTAGGCGATGCACCTTCGGTTGTGACCCCTGCGGAATCGGCAGAGGACCCGGAGTGTTTGATAAGAAAGTTTCGCCAGCTTTGCGAACCTCGGACGAAAGCCCCAAAGAAATGGTTCCTCCTTCTTCGGACGAACCCCATTGTGGAGCGGGTGAAGTTTTTCTCTCGTCACCAGAATGACGGTGAGACAGTTGAATCGTTTCTGTGTGCTATTAAAAAGGCAGCCAAGGGCTGCGGGTTTGGACAACTCTGCGACGAGTTTGTGAGGGACAGGCTGGTGTGTGGGCTTGCGAACGATAAATTAAGGAGAAAGCTTATCCGCGACCCTGCTTTGACTCTGGACAAAGCTGTCTCTTTCTGTGCAAACTACGAAATTGGCAACCGTAACGCCGCGACGCTGTCCGGGGCACAACATTCCACACCCTTGGGAATCGATGCCGTCCAGACTACGTTTCCAAGACAACGAAAGCCTGAGACACCTTGGTACGTACAACGAGATAAGCAAGGATTTGTTACAAACTGTTCTAACTGTGGGGGCTCTCATGTCACGAACAGGGAGAAATGTCCTGCCTTTGGCCAAATCTGCCACGGCTGCAGAAGGAGGAACCATTTCTGGAGATTTTGCAGGTCCAGGGCTCGCGATGCCCCCGCGAAAATACCTAAAAAACCTGTGCACCTGGTCCTGCCGGAGCCCTTATCAGAATCCTCTGATAACAGTTCAGACGGAGGGCCCAAGGTCGACGGTATCGAGCTGCTTGTGCATTCCACTGTGGGGGTTGGTGCTTGGAACAGCGAACCCATGGCCACAGTGATGGTGAACGGCCATGCTCTGGAAATGAAAATTGACACTGGGGCCAAATGTAATGTTGTATCTGAGACTGAATTCCTCCGTGTTCGGAATCCCAGGGAGGCAGAGAAACTATCCACCTGCAGTGCCACCCTTGTGGCGTACGGTGGCAGTCACGTCAACCCTATTGGGCAGGTCAAGCTGCTGTGTAGTCTCCGGAACAAATCGCAAGTGTTGCGATTCTACGTTGTCAGGGGCGATGTAGAGACACTGTTGGGATCCGCTGCCTGCACTGACATGGGACTGGTCACGTTTAGCGAGGCCGTGCATCAACTGGCTCCTAGCCCTAACTCCACGCAGCGCATCCTCTCTGCATACCATGACCTTTTCGACGATGAGCTGGGCAGGCTGCCGGTCACGTACTCCATTGCTTTAGACCCGGACGCGCGCCCTGTGGTGCGTCCTGCCCACCGTGTCCCCGTTGCAATGCGGGACCGGGTCAAGGCTGAATTGGACAGGATGGCAGTGCTTGGAGTTATCACGCCCGTTACGGATCCTACGGACTGGGTGACTCAATGGTAGTTGCCGCTAAGAAAGACAAACAAGAGCTCCGGATCTGCATTAACCCCAGGGACCTGAACGCCTCTCTGAGGAGGCCGCACCACCCCATGCGCACCGTGGAAGAGGTAGCTGCTCGCATGGGCAAGGTTTCTGTCTTTTCAGTGCTCGACGCCAAGAACTCGTTTTGGCAAATTCCCCTGGACAATGTCTCATCCCTGCTAACTACCTTCAGCACTCCGTTTGGGCGCTACCGCTTCCTTCGCATGCCGTTTGGCATCAGCTCGGCCAGTGAGGTTTTCCAACGAACTATGGAACAAATTTTTGATGGCTTGCCGTGCTCCATCATCGTGGACGATATCATCATTGCTGGCAAGAATGTGCAGGAGCACGATGATAATTTAAAGAGGGTGCTTGAGCGTGCCAGAGAGGTCAACCTGAAGCTCAACCCCCGCAAGTGTCGGTTCCGTGTTGACCAGGTGAAGTACGTGGGACATGTCTTTACCAGTGAGGGGCTCAAGGCTGACCCCTCCAAGACGGTGGCCATCAGTGCGATGGCGGCGCCGACAGATGTTACCGGCCTACAGCGGTTTTTAGGCATGGTCAACTATCTCGGGAAGTTCATCCCCAATTTTAGCGAGCTCTCGGCTCCACCGCAGACCTTTTCGATTGGCATGGGCACCAGTACTTGGTTTTGGTGGACTCCTACTCTGGTTGGTTCGAAATCGATGTGCTCCACTCCACATCATCCGCGACAGTAGTCAAGAAGCTCCGCAGGCACTTCTCGGTCCATGGGGCACCTTGCACTCTAATCTCCGACAATGCTGGACAGTTTTCAAGCCAGCGCTTCCAGGACTTTGCGAAGCGTTGGGGCTTTCGACACATCACCAGCAGTCCAGAGTACCCGCAGTCGAACGGGTTGGCAGAGCGGGCGGTCCGCAGCGCGAAGCAGGCCCTCGAGAAGTCCAGCAGGTCAGGTTCGGACATTTTCCTAGACCTTCTTAATCTCCGCAACATTCCGCGAGACTCAACTCTGGGCTCCCCGGCTCAGCGCCTGATGTCCAGGAGGACACGCATCACCTTGCCCGTTTCGAAGCAGCAGCTCCAGCCGGAGGTCTACGAACCTTCCACCATTCAGGCTCGACTGCACCAAAAGCGACTGACCCAGAAGGTTAGTTACGACCGATCCAGTCGCCCTTTACCCCCGCTGTCAGAGGGTCAGGTCGTCCGGCTGCAGTCCCCGAAGGGATACGACCGCAAGGGTATTGTCAAGGGGGTCTGCGCGGAGCCCCGATCTTACCTCGTTCAATCTGATGGAGGTCTATACAGGCGGAACCGGAGACACATCTTACCGGTAAATGAACCGATGCCATCTCAGTGGGATTTAAACGGGTTGCCCGATGACCCGGACGATGTGCTATGGCCGGAAGGAGGTGACTATTATTCGTCACCCACAGCTCGAGAGCTGCCCCTTGCGAAGGAGACAAATTCAACATCGGTGAACGCACCATCCGTGGAGCTGCCTCCGACATCCAAATCGCCTATGAGGCCTGTGGCACGATCCCCGGGGAAGCCCATGCCGGTCGCATCATCTCCAGCGAGGGGTACCTCTGAGGGGCCGTATCGGACTCATGCGGGGCGGATTTGTAAGCCCAACCCTAGATATAAGGACTATGTCTAGAGACTCCCAGGACGCTTGCTGCTACTACAATATGTGCTATTATATTCCCATTACTGCTGTTTTTGCAATTGCATTCTGTTTTGTGCTGTACTGTTGTGTATTGGAATGCTAGAGAGTAGCTGTGGTTTTTTTAGTCTGAAAAAAGGGAAGATGTAGATCAATCCGTTTATTCGGATTGATCCATGTCTGGCTTTCAGATTGCCAACCAGATCCATGATCCATGACTGGTATTTGTTTTGAAACCGATGTTTAGTTTTGCTTTGTAGATTAGGCAGGCTTCGAAACTGTGGTGTACTGTGCGGACGTTTACTCATTTGCTCCCGGCTTGTGTTCTTAATAAATACTTTAGAAGTTAACGACATTGTGAAGTCCGCACTTCTTACATCAACTACCTTCTGTGGCAGAGAATTCCACAGACACCACTCTCTGTGTGAAGAAATGTTTTCTCATCTCGGTCCTAAAAGACTTCCCCCTTATCCTTAAGCTGTGACCCCTGGTCTGAAGAAGGGTCTCGACCCGAAACGTCACCCATTCCTTCTCTCCCGAGATGCTGCCTGACCTGCTGAGTTACTCCAGCATTTTGTGAATAAATCGATTTGTACCAGCATCTGCAGTTATTTTCTTATACCCCTGGTTCTGGACTTCCCCAACATCGGGAACAATCTTCCCGCATCTAGCCTCTCCAACCCCTTAAGAATTGTATATGTTTCAATAAGATCCCCCCTCAGTCTTCTAAATTCCAGCGAGTATAAGCCTAGTCTATCCAGTCTTTCTTCATATGAAAGTCCTGCCATCCCAGGGAAGTGAACCTTCTCTGTACTCCCTCTAAGGCAAGAACGTCTTTCCTCAGATTAGGAGACCAAAACTGTACACAATACTCCAGGTGCGGTCTCACTCATAGGTTGTACGTTCTCCTCATGGGTTCTCTCCGGGAGCTCTGGTTTCCTCCCACACACCAAAGATGCACAGGTTTGTATGTTAATTGGCTTCAATAAAAATTGTAAAATGTTTCTAGTCTGTAGGATGATGCGGGGATCGCTGGTCGGCGTTCACAAGTTATAGGAGTAGAATTAGGCTTCTGGTCCTAGACTCCCCCACCTGGTCCTAGACTCTCCCACCTAGACTCTCTCCAGTTTGAAAAAAAAAGATATTCACCAAGCCTATTTATCTCTGTCAATTTCATAACCAAGATCTTCATATTTGCTGAAAAGCTCTGTTAGGTGGTAATTCAGTAAATACATTTTGAACTCTAATGAAAACTGCCCCCTCTGCTACCACTTAATCACTACTTCCACAAACATGATTTGCCTTTTGTTCATGTCTTCCTGTAAGAACCCACATCTTTCAAAGTGACAATTATTTTTGTTCAATCACGTTTAGAAATACAACATGAAAACAGGCTCTTCATCCACAGAGTCCACGCAGATCATCGATCACCTGTACACTGGTTCAGTTACCCCCAGTTTTGCATTCTACACCCGAAGGACAATTTAAAGAAGACAATTAACCTACAAACCTGCATGTCTGTGGAACATGGGAGGAAACCGGAGCACCCAGAGAAAACCCACGCAGTCACAAGGAGAACGTACAAACTCTGTAGTCAGGATCAAACCTGGGTCTCTGTCGCTGCACCACTGTGCTGCCTGAATTAATCATACCCTACCACCACTAGCATTAAACTGATTGACCTCCAATTTGGAACTTTAGAAACTAACAACCATATTCCTCCAGTGGTCTGATACCTGAGCCGTATCAGGGAGATGAGGAATGGGGATGTGTGTGTGTGGGGGGGGGGGGGGGGGGGGGGATGGTAGTCCTGAGAGGCAACTTCTTCCACACAGAGGGTAGTGCATACATGGGACAGAGGAAGTGGTTGAAGCATTTAAATTACATTTGGACAAGCAACTGGATAAGAAAGATTGAGAGGATACGAGTTAAACACTGGCAAATGGGACCAGCGAGATGGACATTTTGATTTGCAAAGGGCTTGTTTCCATGTTGTGTGACTCAATAACACTGATAGAATATGCGATGGGGTCGTGTGGAAATTAAAAAAATATATATTTGAGTGAGAAATCACAATAATTATACCCAACAAAAACATTTCTGTATCTTGAATCTATTTCTAAGATATTTGTATCCTCTATATGCATCTTGGAACAATAGTACTTGAAAGAAAATATCTTTAATTTACAAGCATTGCTGGTTTTTACAACCTATATATCCCATGTTTTT
Organism: Rhinoraja longicauda; assembly: GCF_053455715.1. Lineage (NCBI taxonomy): Eukaryota > Metazoa > Chordata > Chondrichthyes > Rajiformes > Arhynchobatidae > Rhinoraja > Rhinoraja longicauda. Next base: position 46,435,713 of record NC_135964.1, on the reverse strand, counting down.
TTTTAAATGGAAATATTCTTCCTTTCACCATTTTAATTGGAATATTTCACCATTTTAAACAAGGGATTAAAAGGTATTTATTGCGCTGACTGGTTTCAATGCATTCTGATTTAGTCTGAGCTTGGCCCAGACTCTATCCCTAGCAGATTCTGTTCCACATACACTCCCGAGACAGCAACATGATACTTAGAACTATATTCATAAACAAGAAGACTTAATCCTTGCAACCTTTTTTAAAATATATATCTGACAGGAGCTGACTTACTTACTTTTAATGAAGGTTAGAGCTTCCTCAGAAACTACCCACTCTGCAAACATATGGCCAGATCCCCCAACATCTCATAAAAACCTTTCAAACAGATAAATGGAGCTGCATAGTATTGGCAGGAGATGCACTGTAATTCTGCCTGTTTTGGAAAGATGACAGCTGGACTCCAATATAATGCACACGCTGAGTGCAGGGGAAAGACACAAAGTACTGAAGTAATTTAACGGGTCAGTCAGCATCTCTGGAAAAAAAGGATGGGTGATGTTTCAGGTCAGGACCTTTCTTGGGGTTCAAGGCACAGAAAGTAACGAAGACTTCCTACTGTCCTCCAACAGCACCATAAAGAGAAGAAGACAAGAAAATAGGAGTAGGAGTTGGCAACAGGCACCTCAAGCCTTCTCCTCCACTAAATATGATCTATGGTGGCTTCAACTCTTCTGTGCCAGTTCCCCTAGCCGGGGGTGGCACAGCGGTAGAGTTGCCACCTTACACTGCTTACAGCACCGGAGACCCGGGTTCGATCCAGACGACAGGTGCTATCTATATGGAGTTTGTACATTCTGCCCGTGACTGTGTAGGTTTTCTCAGAGATCATCGTTTTCCCACCCACACTCCAAAGCCATACAGGTTTGTAGGTTAATTGGCTTGGTTTAAATATAAAATTACCCCTATTGTGTGTAGAATAGTGTTAATATGTGAGAATTACTGGTTGGAGGGCCAAAGTGCCTGTTCCATGCTGTATCTCCAGACTAACCCCCCCCCCCCCCCCCCCCCCCCCTCACCCAATCTTTCAAAACATTATCCACCTCCACCATCACCATGAAGTTCATCTCATGATCTAGCATCCATAACTAACCTTCCAGGGTAAATACAATCCTGAATTGCACCTTGAGGGGCTGAGCTAGTGGGTTGGGTAGGTTAGGACTTTATTCTTCGGAAAGCAGGAAGCTGAGGGGTAATCTCAGAGTGTATAAAATCATGAGGGGAATAGACAAGGTGAATGCAGAGAGCCTTTTACCCAGGGTAGTGGAATCAAAAACCAGAGGAAAGAGGTGCAGTGTTTAATATGAATCTGAGGGGCAACTTTCTGTTGCGGCATCACAATAAAAGCGTGTTGGGGCATCTTGGTTGGCGTAGGTAAATTGGGCCAAAGGGCCTGTTTCAGTGCTGTATGACTCTACAGCACAAAGTCCTGGAGTAACTCAACTGGTCAGGCAGCATCTGTGGAGGGAATGAATAGCCAACATTTCATGTATTCTCCTTCAGGCTGATTGTAGTAGGGGAGGGGAGGGACAGTTGGGAAAGAGTGGAGGTGGAACAAAGCCTGGCAAGTGATAGGTTGGAGATAGACAAAATGCTGGACACAAAATAGGTGACGTTGTGGGTCAAGAACCTTCTTCAGGCTGAAGAAGGATCTGAACCTGAAAAGTCACCTATTCCTTTTCTCCAGAGATGCTGTCTGGCCAACTGAGTTACCCCAGCTTTCTTCAGAATAGGTCAATACAGGTGAGGTGTGATTGGCAGATGGGTGGGCTAAGCCTGGAGCCTTTGCAGGGACCTTTCCAAGTCACATAAAATCCCAACTTAGAAGTTTTTCTTAATCTCTTCAGTGTCATGAAAAAGACTCCCTACCCAAAAATATTGTGGGAGTATCTTCACAAGACACACTCCAGTGGTCCAGGAAGATGGCTCAAGGGCAATTAGAGATTGGAAATATCTGCTGGCTTTGCCAACATCACACCCTCATGAAAACGGTGAACTGAAACAAAAAATCCCATTTTAACTTTACTAAAAAAAACAGAAAAGTATCTTGACTTTGATCGAGGAAATGTCTGGTATCTAATTTCAGGTAATTTTGCCATGCATAACAAGCCAGGTACCTGGAATGAATCTTAAATATTCCTTTTGAAATATATTCAGTACTCTTAAAAAGCTCCAGTAAAAGACACTTTACACAAGATTTGCAGATGGCAAATGTTTTTCCATTTCAGTCATTTACACATTCTTTTCTAACCCCAGTTAAGGTCTCAACAGTTGGAAGTGGAAAGGGTGCTGGAAATAAAGGGGATAAATTACAAGCCGATAGATATCTCAGTCAGCGAAGCACTGCTGGAGGAAATGAGGAGTAGGGCAGGTGACCCACATGCACTTCCACCACAAATATTCAATGGCAACAATTACTGCGGGGTAAGAGATCATTAATTCCACTTTAATTGAAGCCCTGTTGCTCTCTCAAATGGGTGCAGACTATTTTATGTAACTAATTCAACGAAAAGTTGTCTGTGACCACATCGGTTTTCTCCGGGCTCCAGTTTCCACCCACATTGCAAAGTCGTGCAGGTTTGTAGGTTAACTGGCTTTTGTAAACTGCTTCTAATGTGTAGGGTACAAAACTGGGTCTTACATAGATCTAAGGTATAGGTGATCGTTGGTCGGTGTGGACTCGGTGGGTGGAAGCACCTGTTTTCATACCGCATCTCTCTAAACTCCTTGTAGACACGACTGAAAGTCAGCATTTATTAGTTATTCCAAAGGCTTGGTTTTTAGTTGCACAGGAGGATTTAACTTCAAATCTTTCAATAATCTAGGCCTCTGGAAGCTTAACCAGCAACATTAAAATAAAAATGTATTTTTAATGTTCATTCTTTTAAATGAAAGTTGCATTTCACTTTCTACTGCATTTATTTTTCGGAGGATCAAATAATCATGAAGGAGTTTAGTTTAGAGATTCAACATGGAAACACGCTCTTTGGCCCACCGATCACTAGTTCCATCCTCCACACTGGGGATAACTTATCTACAAACCTACACGTCTTTGGAATGTGGGAGGAAACCGGGGCACCCGGGGAAAACCCACGCGGTCACATGGAGAATGTACAAACTCCATACAGACAGCACCCATAGTCAGGATCTAACCTGGGTTTCTGGTGCTGTAAGGCAGCAACACAACTGCTGCGCCACTGTGCCACAGCTGTTGATGAAGCAATGTTTCAACTGGAAGTACTGATGGACAAGAGCAACGGGTGTTCCATCTTGGGTCATGCAATGATGTCCCTCATCTATAGAGACCATTGGATAAACACAGTCTACATTGTCAAGTCCAGATTTTGTTTTGCAATGGCCGACGAAAGGATGCTTGACCAAGTTTTAGTAGCCTGCTTTACTAGGCACCCCAACATACAGCAAAACTCATCCCCTCCTACACTACTTTATTTATACCCGGAGGGAAATTAATCTGCCAACAGTCATAAAACACAAGATACATAAAATTAAAATGACGATTGGAAAGGATTGGGGATATGCAAAAATTGGCAGGGGGTGGGGGAAAGAGGGTAGTCATTCCACCCCTTGACAGAAGGGGGATGAGTTGTACAGTTTGATCACCACAGGAAAGAAGGATCTCCTGTGGTGTTCTGTACTGCATCTTGGTGGAACCAGTTTGTTGCTGAAGGTACTCCTCAGGTTGACCAGTGTGTCATGGAGGAGGTGAGCTGTATTGTCCAAGATGCTCTGCAGTTTGAAGACCATCCTCCCCTCCAAGACCACCTCCCATGAATCCAACTCCACCCCCAATTGGTAGAACATCTGCAGCATCTTAATGCAGACATTGAAGGAGCAGAGCCATCTCAAAAAGTGCTGCTGGCTCTGTCCCTTCGTGTACAAGGCTCCAGCGTTCCTGGACCAATCCAGTTTACTGTCCAGGTACACTCCAAGGTATTTGTGCTCCTTGGTAAACTGCACATCCAAATCACTGATGGACAGGGGTGTTTCTCTGCTCCTAAAGTCGACCACTAACTCTTAGCACATTGCCTAATTTTGACAAGCAGTGTAATTAGGTTTATTTGACCAAATTTCTGAGGAGATATTTCAGCATGTGCAAATTAATACTATTTTAAATTCACTGCAGGTTTTTTTTTTGTTGCAGGATTATAATCAATTTTACGAAGCTGTGGAGAATGATGAAATTGATGACTTCTTAAAATTGAGAGAAAGAAACACAGCCATAAACCTTCAACAGATTACATCAAAATGATGCTGTGGAAATCTGTAATGATGGGTCTAATGCTGCTCACTGTAGTTCATTCCTGCTGTCTTATTGACATCACATTGGTCCTTTAGTGTAACAGTCAAAATTAAAATTACTAGACTTTTTATTTTTTAATTTCTGGTAGAAATTAGAATTTTTGGTGACAGCATGAGTTGAGACAACCTCAACAATTGCATTACACATCAGTCCTCCTGAATTCAGATAGTTGAGATTTCAGAACAGTTAGAAGCAATGTCCAGGATAGTAAGATTCAAACAACATCCTTTCAATATCTAGGCTGCTGATCCTGTAACATCTTCACTGTAGATACAAGAAACTGCAGAAGCTGGAACCTTGATACCTATCCTTTCCCTCCACGGATGCTGGCTGACCTGTTGAGTTCTTGTGCAGTGCTCTGTGTTGTGAACATAGTCAGAGTGCTACTCTAGGCATTATGCCTTAAACTATTGCAATGGATATTTTTCTAGCAGCTGGGAAAGAAATCAAATGCAGGAATTACATCAGAGTATCAGAGAGAATACTTTACAAGGTATAAGGCTGAGGGAATGGGACTGGTGGAAATGCCGAAGAAAACATTTCCTTGATGGACTGAGCGAGAACCAATGCAAGAAAATGAGAAAATAAGCTAAATCAAAGTCACAAAGAAGTCCACAGTCCAGAATTCACAATCTGATGTGTCAGGAAAGGCCAATAAACTTACATTAATAAAACAACTTTAATCGATTAAAATTTCAAAATAATGTAAACGGGAAAACTGGTGCTGTTTATTTCAGGAGTGTGTTCATACTGGGGTTCATTTAACATAATTGAAGTACTTCCCAATCCCAATATGAAATTGGAAAATGTGCAGCTGTACGAAATGTGAATGGAGGACTAATATTGGCAGCTATCTCACGACAAGACAAACTTGCTCTTTAGAAATGGAAGTAACTGGAGCCACATTTCGGATGAATATAAATAAATCCTAAGATCAAACCTTGCCAGAGAATAACATGATTAAACCTTTGATAGACACAAAGTGCTGGAGTAACTCAGTGGGTCAGGCAGTATCCCTGGAGAATATGGATAGGTGACCCTTCAGAGTTTGATTAAGTTTGAGAACACTGAAGAAGTTTTCCTCCTCTCTCCGACGGGGGTTCTGCAAGACCCTCTCCCAATGTACCCCCATCTGTGAACCTTGCTGCTCTCCAATGATGTTACCTGACCCACCAAGGTTTGCCTTTCCTTGCTAAACCAGCACCTGCAGTTCCTCGTTTCTACTATGATTAAACCTTTCCTCTGTTTAATGAAACACTAAAAAAAATCATGAAAGAGGGATTTTATTTTAAAAAAATTAATTGCATCATTTATCGGTAATTACTCTTTCCAACATTCACAGCGACTGATTTCAGTGAAAGGAACACTGGCAAAAGAGGAAAATAGGCAACCTGGCATAATTAAGATGTCAAAAACATTTTTGCAGTAATTGGCAGTTCCTCTTCTGAAGGCAAGCTTTGAGTTAAGGCTCTAACTGGCATTCCCAAGGAGGACATTTTCAGAATAAAAAGCAGAGTTTAATCATGCATAGAAATGGGACTGCTCACATTAACTTCCAAAAAATGTGTTTTGCTCCTGCAAAGTCCATTGAATCCAAATCATCTACAAAATGGAATGGAAAGATTGGCTGCGGCTCAATATTTGCAAATGGGGGTGGAGGTTTGAAGGCTACGCCTCCGTAGAAATCCATGCTTTCAATTGAAGAAATGTTTTGGGGGCAGTGCCAACATGTTTTCTGAGATCACCATAGGTGGTCGAATGTTCCTGGGTCAAGTCCCTACACTTGTCCTGCAAGGGCCTCTGCTTCCTAAAAACAAGAAACAAAAGAAAAACAGAAGTTTAATTAAACGGAACAAAACTGAACTACAGAAATCAAAATAGCTGCGTTCTGAAACCACTTACTCCGCGCCAGTTCCTTCAAATAGTTTTTTATACATTCTC